>NW_005355339.1:0-55817 GCF_000412655.1 Myotis brandtii | reverse complement strand
CTGGCTGCCGGCCGCCATCTTGGTTGGCAGTTAATTTGCATATCGCCCTGATTAGCCAATGGGAAGGGTAGCGGAGGTACTGCTAATTACCATGTTTCTCTATTATTAGATAGGATTATTATAGATTATTATAGATTGATTTCAGTTAGGAAAGGAGAGAGAGATAGAAACATAAGAAAGAATCATTGATTGGCTGCCTCCTGCATGCCCCCTACTGGGGATCGAGCCCGCAACCCAGGCATGTACCCTTGACCGGAATCAAACCCGGGACCCTTAAGTCCACAGGCCAATGCTCTATCCACTGAGCCAAACCAGCTAGGGCTCCACTGATCTTTAGAGATATAAACATCAATGTGAGAGAGACACATTGATTGGTTGCCTCCCGCATGTGGCTGCAACCAGTACGTGCCCTTGACCAGAATCGAACCCAGACCCTTCAGTCCATGGGTGGATACTCTATCCACTGAACCAAACTGGCTAGGGCCCTATTGCAATAGTTTTGAATTAAATCATCCTTTCCTGTTTAACCTGTCCAGGGCAATTTTTCTTTGCCAGTCCAGAAAATAACATTAAGAGGCATTTATTCATTCTATTGGATAGTTTGGGAAGAATTCATGATAATGACTTAGAAAACTAAAGAAAGAAGAAATACATGATTATTAAATTCAATGTGTTCTTTCTCTACCTTTCTCTATTCCTGAGCTCCCTTGCCTGAAGAGGCCTCTCTCTTATCTGAGACACGGAGTGTATTTTGCTTACACTTATTTCTTGTACAATATTTTGTTCCTTCTGGAATGCTGAATCCTTATTCTCCATAATAGGAAGTCCATAGATTTAATTTGTGCCCTCTAATTTTCTCCCTCCCCAATTTAATATAGTGTGTAAACTTTCTAGCTTCTTTAATTTGAAAATATTGTTAGGACAATGCCCTACATTTACACAGTGTTTCATAACATATAGAGTGCCCTTACATGCACCACCTATAACAACCTTGTAAGGTGAGGTTTGGTACTAGATTCAGAAGAATGTATGTTGATACCCTAGATTTAGTCAGGTCTTTTATTCTCTCTATGCCTCAGTCTTATTTTAAACCAGAGGTGGATAGTATTGCATACCTCATGGACAGTTGTGAAAATCAATGTGTAGTGCATATACATGCTTAGCATAATAGCATAGTGAACACACAGTACGTTGCTGAAATTATTATTATTTTACAAGAAAGACTGTAAAGTTCAGACCCAGCAGAAGAAAAGTTATTATATTATAAAATGCCAGCTTAAATATATATTTTCTGATTCCAAGAACAATTCATATTCACTATCTTATGCTCTCACTCTAAATGTATGTTTTCTAGCCAGTATCATTATTAGGGCCCATTAACTCACTGTTATAGATTAGATGTTAGGACATAAATAGGTATGTTTTAAAAATGGGTGTGGGTGTGACAGGGACAAAGAGATTGGACTATCCACAGTAGAAAGGAGGGGGCAGAAGCAGAGGAGACCTCATCAAGGAGCCTTTAACAGCTGGGAGGCAGGGTTGGGGAAGGGGGGGGTCAGAGGGCTGAGATGGGGGCCACTAGATGAGGAAGAACAGAGGTGTCAGAAATGCAAGACATGATGTACCTGAAGATAAACTTCTCATGTCTATGATTCATGTCTGGTGTGCCCTGGCCAACTATTGTTCTCAACAGTGTGGGAATAGCCAGGCAAAATAATATTCCTTTTTTTTTTAAAAAAAAATACAGTTTTATTGATTTCAGAGAAGGAAGGGAGAGGGAGAGAGAGACAGAAACATCAATGATGAGAGAGAATCATTGATTGGCTGCCTCCTGCATGCCCCACACTGGGGATTGAGCCCACAACCCATTGGAATTGAACCCGGGACCCTTTAGTCTGCAGGCCGATGCTCTATCCATTGAGCCAAATGAGCTAGAGCAGACAGAATAATATTCTTGAGAGGAAGAACCACTGGAACAGGGAGGGTCACATTTTTAACCTGGCGTGAGAAGCATGCATTTAATTCACCTTGAGGAGAAAAGGGGAAGTGGAGTTCCATAGGCAGGTTCTTAAAGCAGAAGAGCCTGGGCCTGGACAGAGCGGATGTTGCTCTGAGAACAGCCCAGACATGGAAACTGAGCTATCTCTGTGGCAGCTCTGCCTGAGACCTGCTGTTGTTTCCACTCTTTGATTGTCTTTGTTCAAACCAAATGGTGTAGGAACAGTACGTGTTTGTAAATAAACAGACTATGATTCTAGATCCCTTCTGTGTGTGACTTGTTTTCATCTCAGATTTATCACTCTCTTAGAAGAGAACATGGACTTGAATTTAGGAAACTTTGGGCCCTTAGAGAACCTATAAGATAATTTTTCACTGTGTTTGTTGCATATTCAACCCAGTGCTAAACCTCAGCATGACAGAATACTGTACAGTTGAGAACTATTTTTGGATTTTGTAATGTTTTGCTTTTAATAGTTGAAGGGGTTTCTAAAATGAGAATAAGCACTCACATCCTTTCTTAATGCCTCCTTTGAGAAGATTTTCAGTGATTTTGAATGTAATCATGTTTTTAAGTACTTAAGATCATGGTTAGTGGTTAGGGAAAGACAAAAAGAGGACTCGATAAGGGGAGGGCTGGATTAGGCCTTCAGCCTTTCCAGACACTGCAAATTCTTAACAAAGTCATTCTTCTCTCTCTCTCTCTCTCTCTCTCTCTCTCTCTCTCTCTCTCTCTCTCTCGCTGAGTGATTCAAGTGGACTTTGGACCTGATGACCTAATACCTGTGGTAGACTCTCCAGGATGTTAGAACTGCAAGGGACCATAGAAACCAATTAATCCAATTTTCTCCTTATTTTACAGACGAGAAAACAAAGACCCAAAGAAGCATAGCCACTTGTTCAATATTATGCAATTTGTAGAAAAGACAGGTCTTCCTATACCCAGTGAAATATTTTATCCACTATATACACTACCGAAAAGATCTTCATTCGTACTTGGAAGTACAAATAATGGCTAGGTGTCTCTTCAGGTTCCCCATCACCAGAGGCCGGCTTAGCCCTCTAATGCCACCTCCTACCACCTGGCTTATTGATGTCTGAAAGTCATTGTTCTTGTGCTATTTACATTCCTTCCTCCACTCACCCACTGACGCCTTCACAATCTGTACATTATTTCACAGGTATCAACTGACTAATCTGATAAACTAATAATCTGCTAATAGGAGAAGATGAAAGACCCAAGTAGGAAAAGATCCCCCAATATGTTACCGCTTGGCAGAAACTTCTGAGCTGGCTGCTCTTCCCCAAATATACTATTTGAAGTATTGCCGCATTAGGTCTGACCCTAAGAAAACTCTGCTTTACTTTTGTAAGTTTCAGGCTTTACCCAAAGAGTTCAGGTTTCCTTGCTTTGGTCTCGATCCTAGTTTGGGCACTTTTCCTTTCTTAGGGGATTTTCGTCATGAAATAGTTGAGTGAATGAATGTCTTTGTTTCTGAGCAAGTAGAACTCAAACACGATCACTTTCCATACCTCTATGCTACCTCTGAAGTTTGCCACTATGGTTTTCCTTACCCCTGAGGGGAGGATTGTGTTTTGACATCCTTATTCAACTATAAACAGGTCTCAGTATGTTTACTGTATCTGAGTCAAAGGTGAGTGGCCCTCAGATCCTTCCTGAAAAATAGTGCAAGAGGTCACGGTATAATAAGGGAAGTGACCGTACATGCATGACCAGGTGTACAGTGCCAGAGGAACACCTTCTCTTACATGACTTTTATGAGGCACGATGACCACCCACTGGTTAAGAATGTGGACTCTTGGACAAGAGAACCTGTTATGGGTTCACTCAGCGAGATAGACCACCGACTCAGAATTTAAATTTAAGAGCCTTTATTAAGCTGGCCAGCTGACTACAGTTACAGCACCCTGCCGAAGCAGAGGCTGAACTGCAGCACTGACTGCAAGAGTTACATTTTATTATTAAATTTTGTGGAGGCCCAGAGAAAAATGTGTCTTTCAAATTCTGGGCCCCCAATATGGAGGAAACTCTCTTTATTTATACTTTTTCCAGTCCTTTGTCTCCCTAATTTGGAATGAGACTTCCGGGCCTTCTGAGAAAGAAGGCCTGTGTGCTGGGAAGGGGCCATGAGACCATATCTCAAGGCCTGGCCTGATGTCAGTACCTTCCTATCTGTGTGTTTTAGGAACAGACAGCATAGCATGACCCGTCTGGCCAAAGCGCCAGATATGCAGTCCAGCACAAACCCTGGGTTTAAATCCCAGCTGAGTTTATAACTAACTATGCAACTTCGAGGAAATCACTTAAACTCTCCAGTGCCTCTGTTTCCTCATCTATAAAATGGGGACTAAAAAGAGGGCACATTCCAGGGTTGCAGAACATAACTAAGTGCATATAAAGTTACAAGAATTGTGTGTATTCGATATCAGACTACCATAAATATAATTTCATGTTGAAGGAAGCATTTACTATGTTCATCTCATTGCTTCTCCCTTTGTGTCAGTTTAATAAATATAAATTGACCAACTAACTACTTAAGTTCTGTGGTGGACTCTGGCGATGTTAAGATAAATAAGGCAAGGTCTGTGGTATTAAGGGGTTCAGGGTTTTACTGAGGAAAACAGCACTTTTGTGCCTCTCTTAATTGACTTTAACGCTCTAAATCCTCATCAACTCTCCGTGCCTTGTAGACAAGGAGAATGAAGAGTCAAATTGATCATGGCAAGTTCCTTCCATGAAAAGTGATCCACACATCCCATATGAGCAAAAGGGCCCTATTTCTATTTATACAACTTCACCTCTAAATAATTTCTATACACGTTTCTGCCTCTTGCTGTAATCTCTGAGGTAGGCAGTTTAAAAAATTGATTTCTCTAAGCCCTAATGTTTAGTATGTCTAGAAGCACATTCTCACAGAAAGAGATAATTAACTTGATTTTCATTTTCACATGACTGCCCTGTGACACGTTGAATTTCTAGAGTACAAATAATTGCCATTTTCCTTTCAAAGGGCAAGGTATTAGGCACTCAGCCATGCTTTGCCCTCAACAACATTTCCCTTATCTCCAGAATCAACACCCTGATGGCTAAGAAAAAGTCTCTTATTTTTGCCTGCCCCTTGGTTTAAATGGAACATGAGTTAGCAAAGAATTTCTGGCAGAACCTGTTACTAAGGTGACAGGTTGGCCTTCCTTGAATTTTGCAGAGAGAGAGAGAGACGCTTAAACAGCACAAAGGGAAAAAGAGTGTAGATTTTAGTCTTATGATTTAAGAATCTCAAACTGAGAGCCATTTACTAATAAGACTTACCAGAGTGAAATTATAGTAAAAGTCTATGTAACCTCTCAGACACTGGGTGTGCTCATCACTGTAACAGAGACAGTAATAACAGTCATAAGGTTATGCATGTGCTTATTAGGAATATAGTCTCTGACACATAGTAGACACTCAAAAAATGGTTTTTATTATGACCTTGTTTTCTTACATTACAATGGGTTCTTACTCTAATTGACTGCATGGTTGGTTTTTAAAAAATTGAATATAAAGGGGATCCATAATTTATTAGCCAGGAATCTCTTTTCCCAAGTCAATGGTGAAATATTTATCAGAAACCACAAAAGGACAAAAACAACCCTTCATCTCAAAATTTTTAGGTTATATAATTGTTAGTCAAATATCTTTCAATTTGTTTAGATAAAAATTTCAAGATGCATTCAAGCAAAAAGCGTAGAAATCTAAGCCGATTTGTAGAAAGCATAGCAGTCATGGTTCTCACTCTAAATGATTAACACATGCTCTATGAACAGTAGGGAAAGGCGGAAGACAAGTCTGTGATTCTCACCATTGTCATCTGGAAAGGCTTGGAAGAAAGTGGCATTAATACACGTGACAGAAGAAAAGTGAGGAGAGGAAAAAGTGAGGCCATGACGGTAGCCAAGCAACCTTCCAATCTCAGAACAAGGAAGATATTTTTAAAGAAGTAGCAATGGAGAGAGTCTGTGAAGAGGGAAAGATACTAAAAGACCAATCAGAGCTGAGAGTAAAGGGGCAGAAGGCTCATTGTCTGTAGCGGGAGGATAGGATTTTGTGCAGCACAGTGAACTCATTCACAGCAGTTGTCCTACTGTTGCTGCGTGTGGGTAAGAAGCGAAGTATGACTTTGCATGAAGCGCAGTGTAGTACTAGTCAGATTTCTTTGATGATTTATTCCAAACTTTGCTACATCACTTGGCATGTGAGAAACCGCTCTTCCAGCACCATACATTTTCTAAAAGCTTCATTTCATTTTAGGGAGAAAATTAAGCATCCATTCCAATAGCAATAAGAAAGAATAAATCCCATTTTAAGCACATATTTCTTGCTGTGAGCTTATAAATACAATTTTTATTAGCTTGTTTCTCTTTTTCTGGTGAATTAATTTTGAGTTGCTGCTTTAAGATATTCAGAGTAGGCTCAGATCCAGAGAAAGAAAAGCAAAACAGATTATGTCTCAGAGATAGTTTATTTTTCTTAAAATGGTTCATATTTGTAATGTCATGGCTAATGCCCATCAATGTTTAGCAGATTGGTAGACTGTGGCTGCACTAACAATTCTGTTCTTAAACGAATGGTTTATAGGGCCTGCTAGCTTTGTCCTTAGGCCCCTGGCAGCTCAGAGAAAACTTTTATTTCTAAGCATCTGCTCACCACTTAATTATCATGCTGGATACAGCCAGAGTTGGTAGCAGTAGTTCTAAATTACCACCTTGGACAAGCATATAAATGATGAAACCTCATTTATGACTGACATCTCTGCTGAAAGGATGATTTCTGGTGTTGTTTACATCTTTCATCTATGATTGGTAAGGCACAAGCCAGAATAATTTTTGCTGAACTAACTAAGAGAATACATTTTTCTATTGTATTTTCTTTTTGCTTGTTTCCTTTTCTATTTGGGGCTCATTTTAGCCTGGATGTCTGGAGGCTATTTTTCTTGTTTCTTCTTGTCAGTGGCATGGGTAGTTGCACAAAATACACTATGTATTATTGGCTTATTCTGCATTTTATCAGGGATTAAAATATTGCATAAATGTTTTCCTCATAAGTAGATACTTAAAATCCTGAGAAGTGTGTTGTACTAGCAATAAAACTTTCGTCACATTTCAAAGTCTAAAACTTCACTCTTTCTATCTCTTTGGTTGGCACTAAAAGTTCAATGCTCTGATTGAACCTATGGATTAGGCAACTATTTTTACTTAAAGAGTTTAGAGGGTTTGGGTAATGAACACCAAACATAATTATTCTGACTGATGGAAAGCGAGGCTTGGTGACCCATTTCACCTTGGACGCTGACGGGAAGGCCAGGCTTACAAAGTGGTCCTCATGGTGATCACTGCTGGCAAGGCCATGGTCTCTAACGATGCTGCCACGGCAGGGCATTTGCTGGAGCCAGGATCCAGGCCAAGGTTGGTCTCTCCCAACAGCATGCAACCAAGTCGGGCACAGGAAGATGGAGGCAGAGATTGGAGTGACGCATACACAAGCTAAGGAAATATGATTTTCATCTCATGTGGTATCATTTTAGCTACTCTTTTATGTAACACCTCTTTCTGGTTATGATTTTGGTTCTGAAAACCATTTTTCCTCTCCATTCTGCATGAGAAACATACACAGGTATTGTTGGAATGCTTGCAACTTGGACTCGGGACTGTCAGTTTCCTACAGGACTGTCCTATTTCTTGAGCTTGGAGGTGGCGCATGGCTAGGACTAGATATTAAACTCCAGAATAAAGGGTTATTTTGCCCTCCAGGTGTTTTTAGACATAATGTACATATATTTATATACCTCCACTAATAAGAATGTTTAAACTCTCCAATAATTTGTAGTTTTCCTTCTATTTAGTAAAAAGAACTTTAGATACATTTTTCATTAAAATTCATCCCCCCACCCCCGTTTTCCTACTGGGTTTTAAGTTGAAAAGCCAATCAGTTTCCTGTTTTGGTAGGTTTGTATTGGAAGAGAGTACACAGTGCTCCTATTTCAGCTCTATTTTGAGTTTGTTTTTGTTTTTGTTTTCAAAAGGAGCCTTTTTGAAAGGAAAATGTTACTCTCAGGAGTAAATGATTTACCAGCCAGGAAAAAGAGCAAGGCAATTGCTCATATTAAATCTCAGAACATTCAAAGTTCTAGTGTGCCTCTGAAGTTTAGCTCTTAGAACTTTAGAGAGTAGCCTTTTCTACTCAAATACCTGGAGCCTAAGAGAAGCAGTCCCGTGTAAGCTCATGCATTTCTATTGCTAGTATTTAGAGAGTAATGCACTTTGGAAGCTATGTTAGAAATTTATGTGTAAATACTGTAGAGAAGTATTCAAATTTTTGAGGTGTACTCATTAACAATTCTTATTTTTACAATCATTACATGAATAGGTACCCCCATACATATGTCAGTTTACATGCACATACACATGCCCACACATAACATTTTTTCAGAGGTTTTTTTCCCCCCATCATTATACATGACACACAAAAAACATTTTAAATAAAATTTATCAAGGAGTGAGATTAACTTCTGTCTAACCAGATAACAAACCAACAGCTCTCACATAAAAGGAGACTACACCTACAGCAGAAACTCATCTAAATCTAGACTGAGATATAGATTATGAATTCATTGCCAAGATCTACACTAATAAAAGAGAAACATGCAAATTTTTGTCACTCCGCTACGCCCACCAGCCAATCAGAGCGAGTATGCAAATTAACCCAACAAAGACGGTGGTTAATTTGCATACAAAGACGCAGAATGAAGACTGAAGACAGCCTAGAACAGTGATGGTGAACCTTTTGAGCTCAGCATGTCAGCATTTTGAAAAACCCTAACTTAACTCTGGTGCCGTGTCACATATAGAAATTTTTTGATATTTGCAACCATAGTAAAACAAAGACTTATATTTTTGATATTTATTTTATATATTTAAATGCCATTTAACAAAGAAAAATCAACCAAAAAAATGAGTTTGCGTGTCACCTCTGACACATGTGTCATAGGTTCGCCATCACTGGCCTAGAAGGAAGCCAAATGCTGCAGAAGGGAGCGAAGTAGCGGAGAAGAGAGGGAGCTGAGGCAGCAGAGAAGGGAGCGAAACCCGCCTTCGCTCCAGCCACAGGGAGCCCTATTCTTGCAGGAATAGGCCTGAGAAAGCCCTATTCTTGCAGGAATCTTCCTGCAATGGGCCTCTAGTACTCTTATAAAGGTCATCATTACTAACCATGGAAAGTTTTCCCACTTTCTCACCAAAAGTCATAAAAGCTTTCATCCAGGGTTGATCAAATATTTAGAAATCCAGAGTTGATCAAATATGAAAAGTGCAATTATTGGAATCATCAGATAAATTTTCAGTAGAATATTATACTACAAAATGGCAGTATTTACAGGGACAATCATACTTGTTAGCATGGCTTTTGGTTGTGCTTGGGAATAAATGTCTTCAGAGTTAAGAAGAGAAAGGAACTGGAGGCATGTTACAATTCTCAAGTATAAAAGTATGAAAAGGTGCAAGGAAGCCTAAGTTAGAGAGAGAGCATTCAAAAATAGGAGGTCAGCTAACATACTTGGCATCAGGAGAAACCATGAAGTCTATGAAGTATGTCTTTATGTTCTTGACTACAACTCCTGGCCATGAATTCTTAGGCTTCCTTCATCAAATGCCCACAGCCCCTTTCTGCCGATCTTTTTACAGTCCTTTTCTAACTGGAAAGTACCTACTTTGTTCTCTCATCTCCTCGGAACTCTTCAATACATAACTTGCTAATTTCTCTGTGTTAACAATAAAAACAATGTCTAAGCATCAAACCCTTGCAGGATACTAAGTGCCTAAAAACTACCCCAACACTTGGGCTTCCTTCCAAGTGTTATGTTTAATGGTAACAGAATTCCCATTAGTTCCTCCAATAGAGGGTATTTCTGGACAGATTAAGAGGCTGAAACTTTGGGAGCTTGTTAGGACTATGAGAACACAAGGAAATAAGATGGCTTTATAGTCCCCCAACCTCCAACTTTTGTTTCTAGATTAGACTGGGTTTTAAAAATCAGGATTCTTAGGCAGGTTAAAGAGGTCACAGATTAAAGGAGATTTTTCCATCCTTCAAATTCATCCTTAATTTCTTATTTGATATTCTCACAGAGAAATATTCTTTCTTTATTCTCTCTGAGAACATACTGATCTCAAATACATAGCCTATTCAATTTGACTACTAAGAATAACTCCATACACACCCACATCCAAATGAAGGCAATTTAAGGGCTAATAGGAGATAAGCTTTGAAAATTCAAGATGGCAAAACAAATTTACTTTCTTTTTCAATTTGGCTGGAAGAAAGCCAGCTGAGAAAGTTGAAAATGTATCTAAAAAATCATTAAAATTTTCCAAATGTTTGTCTTTAAAATTTGGAATCTAACAATTTTAGAGATTTTGTGCTTGATTCATGCTTTTACTATAATTCAATAAGGACATTAACACCATAGCTCTTCTATTGAAGAACATTAATTCCTGTCATTAAATATATTAATGAATATATGCAGTCATTGACAAAGTTAACTAAAAAAAGTCTCTTTTTTTGGCTATACAGGGACTGTTCTTATTAAATAACCATTTATTTAGCTCTAAAGACGGTGATATGAATGAAAGATGGTGATATGAGAATAATGTCTTCTCCTTAGTTTCTTTGACTTCATTTTCATTATCCCACTAAGCCTCTCAGTAAAACTTGCCCAAGGAACATGAATACAATGCAGGTCCTCTTCGAGAAAGCAATTGCCTGAACTCTGATAGTCTTCTGCTGGGCAGATGAATGTGAAATTTGCATGTCTCTTTAATACTTTGTCTTTGACCAGTGAAAAATGTTTGTGAATAAAACCTTTGTTTTTGTTGTTTTAAAATATATTTTATTGATTTTTTACAGAGAGGAAGGGAGAAGGATAGAGAGTTAGAAACATCGATAAGAGAGAAACATTGATCAGCTGCCTCCTGCACACTCCCCACTGGGGATGTGCCCGCAACCAAGGTACATGCCCTTGACTGGAATCAAACCTGGGACCCTTGAGTCTGCAGGCCGACGCTCTATCCACTGAGCCAAACTGGTCAGGGCTGTGAATAAAACCTTTTAAGTTATTTCACTTCCAGACTGTTGCTGTCTGTTGGACAACCCAACAGAGAGACAAATAAAGATCCATTTTTGTTTGTTTGGATTCCATTTTTAGTTAGTTCCTTTAAATTTTTCTTGTTATAGATTTTGGTTTAACTAAGAACTTGTGGTGAATGCTCTAGTGTGCAGCCCAGGTTCCCCTTCCAGGAATGAGGCTTAAGAGATGTATCATTGGTGACTCAATTGAGCTGCTCGCCAAAGAAAGCCACTACCCCTATTTAAGCTCCTACCCTTGCCCTAACTCAGCGGTTCTCAACCTGTGGGTCCCGACCCCTTTGGTGGTCGAACGACCCTTTCACAGGGGCCACCTAAGGCCATCCTGCATATCAGATATTTACATTATGATTCATAACAGTAGCAACATTACAGTTATGAAGTAGCAACGAAAATAATTTTATGGTTGGGTCACAACATGAGGAACTATATTTAAAGGGCCAGAAGGTTGAGAGCCACTGTACCTAACTGGTTTGGCTCAGTGGATAGAACATCAGTCTTCGGACTGAAGGCTCCCAGGTTTGATTCTGGTCAAGGGCATGTACCTTGGTTGCAGGCACATCCCCAGTAGCGGGTGTGCAGGAGTCAGCTGATTGATGTTTCTCTCTCATCGATGTTTCTAACTTTCTATCCCTCTCCCTTCCTCTCTGTAAAAAATCAATAAAATATATTTTTAAAAGAAAAAGATCATACCCTTCTCGTGAGGTCAGCCTACATCAAAAGAGTGGTTGACTTACCCAGGTAGAGGCATAATGATTTGAACCCCCTGCCTAAAGGCAAAACAACTCTGAGGGTACCATCCTGCTCCAGAGTAGTAATCATGTGTGGGGAAGCATGGGACTTGGTTAGAAAGTCTGTAAGGAGGATTCTCCAAAAGGTCAGGGCCTCTAGCGGGACCTTGCCGAAGGTCATCAGGTGAATCTTTGTTGTGACTTCATCCAGTTTAAATCTTCCTTTTGCCCAATCCTTTTTCTTGTACTCCCCTACAAACTTTCCAAGTAAACTTCCTGCATGCAAATGTCTGTTTCATGGAGAACTTACTGAAAACAACACCTTCATATGGTACACAGTAGCATGAAGTTTGAGAATCACCATCATCTTTTGACATCCTACACCAGTATCTAAAAGAGAAAGTTTTGGGTATGGAATAGAGTGAGGTTGTGCTAGGCAACAATCATAAAAGTCTTTTTTCAAGGGGGACATTATAGCTGCAGAATTCAAGAATTATCAGTCAACACAAATCTTCCCGTGAAATAACCTATCTCCTGCAAGCAACAGGGTATTATAGAGAGTCCTACACAAGAAGACACTTACTGTTCCTTTCTCCAAAGGTTAGGTAGGACAAGGGTCTAAGGTTTGGGCAGATCTAAATGTTATTTTTTTGCTAAATATGAAAATGTAGCATAGTCTTTTGTAAACTACTGTAAACAGGATAAGCTGACAGGAACTCACCCAGATGAAAGTAGCCAACTGCAAAGCAGAAATCAACATGTAACTGATCAGACAGAGTATATAAGCAATCCTAAGCCTCCGTTCGAGGAGACAGAGCTTAGGATAGGAACACTTGATATAAGTAAATAAAATTACCTTGGGATGACCACGTTTCAGCAACTCAAACAACAAACCCCTTGAATTCCATAACAGCATCAGGGTGGGACCTGGGGCAAGTTGGCTTCTTTGTGAGAGACTGGACTGTGTTCCAATTCCATGGGTCTATGTTGTTTTTCTAAGCTTGTGAAAGAGCTACAACTTATACTTAGCTATTAAAAATATTAGGCCCTGGCCAGTGTGACTCAGTTGGTCCTGTGCACCGAAGAGTCTCAAGTTTGACTTCTGATCAGGGCATATGCCCAAGTTCCAGGTTCAATCCCAGTTGGTGTGCCTATGGGAAGCAATGGATTAATGTTTTTCTCTCCAATTGATGTGATGTTTCTTTCTCTCCCTCTCCTTCTTCTCTCTCTAAAATCAGTAAAAAACAAACACACAAACAAACAAACAAACATATCCTTGGGTGAGAATTCAAAAAAATTATTAGGATATTGCCCTGGCCGGGTAGCTCAGTTGGTTAGAGCGTCTTCCTGATACACCAAGGTTGTGGGTTCAATCCCCCATCAGGGCACATATAGGAAGCAACCAATGAATGCAAAAATAAGTGGGGCCACAAATCAATGTGTTTTTGTTGTTGTTGTTTGTGGGTTTTTTTTGCTCTCTCTCTCTCTCCCCTTCCTCTCTCGCTCTCTCTCAAATCGATACATAAAAATATCTTTTATAAAAAAGTAAAAATTATTAGGACAATCATTATTTCTTTATAGGTTGATTCAAAGAGAATTCCAGAGGCCACACACTAATGATGAATGAAAGATTTGACCCCCTCCAAAAATGAGACAATAATTCATTACAGTTGAGAAGGTGTCAAAGCAGCCATGTTTCTGAAGGATTGGCCCTCAGAGAGAGGAGTCTGAGAAAATGTTATGTCAATGAGTAGAAAAGCAACTCCCATGGGTTTAAAAAACAACAATAACACAAAAATATGAAAGCTTATTCTTTCTTTCCTTTTCTATGGTTTCTCCATTGGTATGACATGTTAATTACAAATAGCCGTGAAGACTTCTGCTTCCAGCGAGGGCAGACTAACCTGCAGCAGATGATCATACTCTGAGAAAAACAAGAAAAGTGAAGAGCTGTATTAATTTACACCCCACACATATCACACATTACCTGTTGGAAGACATCCGAGATTCCAAGGCGGAATGGATGGACCTGAAGACCAGATTATTGATGAGAAGGAAGAAAAGTGAATGAGTGCAGCATTCAGTATGACTCTGCCCCACCCCCCACTCCATTTGCCAATTTTTTTAAAAATATATTTTATTGATTTTCCACAGAGAGGAAGGGAGAGAGATAGAGAGTTAGAAACATCGATGAGAGAGAAACATCAATCAGCTGCCTCCTGCACATCTCCTACTGGGGATGTGCCCGCAACCCAGGTACATGCCCTTGACCAGAATTGAACCCGGGACCTTTAAGTCCGCAGGCCGACGCTCTATCCACTGAGCCAAACCGGTTTCGGCGCCAATTTTTTTTTATTGCTTAAAATATTACAACGAGTAGTACGTTTGTCTCCTTTTTTTCCCCCCTTGACCTTTCCCCAGCCTCCCCTACCCCCCAGTGTCTTGTGTCCATTGGTTATGCTTATATGCATGCATACAAGTCCTTTGGTTGATCTCTTACCACCACCCCCCAACTCTCCCCAGCCTTCCTACCATAGTTTGACAGTCTGTTTAATGCTGCTTGAAATCTATCTGATCAGAGCTTGGGAAACAAAATTGGAATTCAGAGAACAAAACCTAGTTAACCATTTAGGATTTCAATTGTGACTGCTAACAAGTTACTCTCTAATAGTAAAGACTAACCAGAAATATACTGGCCCACATACAGACTAAACTCAGTTTCAAACTTTCTCAATTTCAACCGCAGACTGGATTAAGATGAATTTCCCTTACCCGAACTACCTAAATGTCTCTAGAGTTTTTCCATATACCATGTCTAGCATTCACTTACAAATTTCCCAGACCACGAGAACAAATGATTAATAAGAAAAAACGGATGCTGGTGAAACTGGTCATTAGCAGTTTCAGATTTTCAGATATCTCAGGTTAACCTTGTGTTAACCTGTTAGTACCCACTTCCCTCAGTGTCTCCAGGACCTCTGATGTGTTCAGGTGATATGAGCTAATTTCACATAATAATGCATGGGACTATGTGAAGAGAACTTTTCTTTCATCTCCTTCAACCATTTGATAAACTTTCATAGTACTTCTAAGCAAATGACTCCTTA
Source organism: Myotis brandtii (assembly GCF_000412655.1). Classification (NCBI taxonomy): domain Eukaryota; kingdom Metazoa; phylum Chordata; class Mammalia; order Chiroptera; family Vespertilionidae; genus Myotis; species Myotis brandtii. Next base: position 40,782 of record NW_005355339.1, on the reverse strand, counting down.
GTTCTATAACCCAAAAGAGATGGTGGGCCCTAACCGGTTTGGCTCAATGGAGAGAGCGTCGGCCTGAGGACTGAAAGGTCCCAGGTTCGGTTCCAGTCAGGGGCATGTACCTTGGTTGCGGACACATCCCCAATAGGGGGTGTGCAGGAAGCAGCTGATCGATGTTTCTTTCTCATTGATGTTTCTAACTCTCTATCCCTCTCCCGTCTTCTCTGTAAAAAATCAATTAAAAAAAATGAAAGAGATGGTGGGAACTTCAAGCTAAGCAGGAGAGAAGAAGGTTGGTAAAATGGCAATATGTGAGGGCAATATTTGGGGGATAAGAAAGGCAATTTGGGGATCCTTTAGTGGCGTTATGTAGGCAGCTACCCAGCTTGGCTATGTGGACAGTAAGTTGTTAGCAAGCATAATTAGCCACTGCCCATAGAATTTTGTTTCTGTTTGATCTGCATACCATAGGTGCTCTATACTTTGAGACCCTCTACTGTATTTCACCCAATTCTGTTGTTTTATTTTATCATCGATGAGAGAGAAACATCAATCAGCTGCCTCCTGCACATCTCCTACTGGGGATGTGCCCGCAACCCAGGTACATGCCCTTGACCAGAATCGAACCTGGGACCCTTCAGTCTGCAGGCCGACGTTCTATCCACTGAGCCAAACCGGCCAGAGCTAATTCTGTTGTTTTAAAATGCTGATGAGGATTGATGTACTTTCAGTGATGCTACTGTACATCTATGAAATCTGCCATAGCCGATATCAATCCACCAGGGCATGATTGCTGATATGGGTAAGGAATGCAGATTGCTTTCTGTTTCCGGTGTACCTGTGCTTGGATGAAGACAGGCCTTGCTGCAGGAATCTAGAAACCTGAAAACAAGAAAAAAAATAAGAAGTGCAAAGGGTTCTTGGTATTATTTTTTAGAAAAAGGAGATATGACCTAAAATAATACTTCTAGGTCCAGTGAAAGAAGATAAGAAAGTTTTTTTTGTAAGTTATAGTATTGAAAGACATAACAAAGTAAGAGGGAAAACAAGAAATTCAGTTTGAGAATTGAATAGTTGGGCCCAATAGAGCTATTGTTCTGTCAGTGTTGACTTTATAAATTCCCTTTTTTGGGTGTTTATAAAATTCAGTTAGACCTGAAATAAAATACACTAGATTCTAGCCAGCAAGCAATTTCAGAAAAATTGAATAATATACCTCCAATCATTTTTAACTGTAGGCCTTGCAAATTGCTCTACTGCCAAACAACCCTGAATGTGTCCAACCTTATTTGACCTGGGATTGAAGTTGATTTCTTTCAGACACATTTTGGGGATATATACATGTGATAAAATGCTCTTCACAGGTACATCAATTTGGGTAAATGTACACAGTAAGCTTTATAACAATTTTCAGGAGGTATTAGTTTTAAAATAGATTTACTACTGTTTTTTTTTCTTAAATTAAGTGGTTTTAGTGAATACTTTTAAGTCCTGAACTTCATTTGTGTAATGCTCAGCTTTTTAAAGATATGAAATTAAAGTCCTAAATGAAGATCTCAGTAGACAGTATTAACTCGGTATCATGTTTTTCATGCTGGACAGAGTCCAGCACAATGTAGCTGCTCAAGGACTATTTATTGGGTCAAGCAACCCTGCCTTTATCCAGCATTGCTACATAAAAGCTGCAGTGTTTTATTGATTTTGTCTGAGAGACAGAATAGAGACAATGGAAGAAGTCAATAGAATGGGTGTTGAAGAGATAATAAAAGAAAGAACCAGAGAGAGAAAGTGTGGGAACAGAAGAGCTAAGAAAGCACAGGTCACCCAGAAGCAGGTTTATATCAAGATTTATAATTTATTCAGTGGACATTATGCTGCTATAAGTACAATCAAGACCACACATTTAACTGTTAACCATTCATTTACTTAACAAATAATCACTGAAAACCTAATCTAAGTCAGGAACATTTCTAAGGACTAGGGGATATGTGAACAAAACAGGTAAATATTCCTGCCCATGAACCCAAGTGTGCATTGTGAATGAATGGATAAGCAAACTGTGGTATATACACTCAATGGAATATCACTCAGCCTTAAAAAGGAAGGAAATTCTGACACATGGTACACATAAATCAAACATGAGAGCATTATGTGAAAGAAACCAGTCACAAAAAGACAAACACTGTATGATTCCACAGACTAGGTGGCTTAAACAACAGAAATGTATTTCTTCACAATTCTGGAGAGAAGTCCAAGGTCAAGATGTCAGCAGGGTTAGTTTCTTTTTTTTATTTTTTATTTTTTAAAAATATATTTTATTGATTTTTTACAGAGAGGAAGGGAGAGGGATAGAGAGTTAGAAACATTGATCAGCTGCCTCCTGCACACTCCCCACTGGGGATGTGCCCGCAACCAAGGTACATGCCCTTGACCAGAATTGAACCTGGGACCCTTGAGTCCGCAGGCTGATGCCCTATCCACTGAGCCAAACCGGTTAGGGCAGCAGGGTTAGTTTCATTTTGAGACATCTCTCCTGGGTTTGTAGATTTCTGTCTTTTCCCATTGTCTTTAGAAGGGCTTCCTTTTGTACAGTGGTTCTCAACCTTCCTAATGCCGCGACCCTTTAATACAGTTCCTCATGTTGTGGTGACCCCCAATTTCATTGTTACAAATTGAACATACTTATAGCATAGTGATTAATCACAAAAACAATATGTAATTATATATGTTTTCCGATGGTCTTAGGTGACCCCTGTGAAAGGGTCGTTCGATCCCCAAAGGGGTTGCGACCCACAGGTTGAGAACTGCTGCTTTTGTGCCTCTCTGTGTTCTACTCTCTTCTGATAAGGACATCAGTCATATTGGATTAGGGCCCACCCAATGGGCTCATTTTACCTTAACTACTTCTTTACAGGCCCTTTTCCCAAAAACTGTCACATTCTGAGGTGTTGGTAAAGGTAATGGCCTCCTTGTTTGGTTACTCTAACATCTGGTAGGCATAACTGCATATCCTGGTATGTTCACCACAGGCCCGTTTTATGCCTGGCATTGGCATAAATACTAATAGACTGGCTTCCCTCTCTCAAAGGTGACCTTGTTTGGTTAACAGATTTATGGTCACTTCATTTTAAAGAAACACAAAGAATATTTTATAAAAGACTTACTAGCTATTCTTTAGCAGATTACATTCTACTATTTTAAAAAATTAATAATTACTGGAGATGGTAAGAATGCATGCTGCTTTTCTTTTTGCCTTTGATCATATTGTTATTCAAAATTAGCTGTCCAAAGTGATTTGACCTTTATGGAATAAACAACATAATTTGATGAACAAAAATAGATCCAGAGACAAATGGCAGGGGAGGTGGGGGGGGGGGGGTTAGAGAGCAACCAAAGGACTTGTATGCATGCATATTAGCATAACCAATGGACACAGACACTGGGGTGGTAGGGGCTTGCCCAGGACGGGAATGGCTGGATGGGGAAGTGGGGGCAGGTCAATGGTGGGGGGAGGGGAAAGGAGACATATGTAAAACTTTAGACAATAAAAAAAAAAGAATGCATGCTGCAAAATATCAGAAGAGTAAAACTCAATTCCATTCCGCAAACATTTGCGCTGCTGTGCAAAATGCTGGGGATGAAGTGATAAGCAAAATAATCCTACCCCTTACCATCATGGAATTTCTAGTCAGCTCACAAAAGACAGATTGAGGAACACAATTAAAATACACTGAGACAATCTGAGACAAATGACTCACAAGAAGGCAGATTAATAGAAGTAATAGACATTCCTGAAAACAGTAAATAAAACTATCATCAAGAGTTTAAATGAAGAGTAAATGCAATTTAAAAATAAAATGAGACCAGAAATTGAAGGTGCTCTTTGTGACATGAAAACACTAGCAAACAGAAACATATTTCCAAGGAAAATTATTGTTTTAAGGAAGGAGAAAGAATGCTCTAAGTTTCTGGTTTTTTGTTTTTTTTATCAAGGATTAAACTTTAGACAAAATTTTGTATGTATGAATGAAAATGCATTTTTTTCTGGTGAGAGTATTTCCCTTCCCCTGAAAGAAAAAACCCCACCTCTTTTTCCCAAAGAGATCTCTGACTCCAAACTGTTTAAAACCATTATTGTAGTAGAGGCTGTTTTTCATAAGTTTAAAAGAAGCATTTAAAACAAATGTTCGCAATTGGAGATCTGTTAAGGACTTCGGCATGACCAAGGGGGAAAAACACCTGTATAGTTTTCTAATTTTCATATTCTCTATGGTCACAATTTGTTTTAACATCTAGCCCCCTTATGGTAGATTGTAGGCAACCCACTCCCATTTCTCACTGTGTTTGTGAGACATGAGGATACGTGTGTAGAGCAAATCACTTCTCCCTTCTTGCTCCCCACCCTGGGTAGGAGTTCTCAGACATATCTGGCCATCTCTATACCACTCCGTCCATTGTGTGGCAGGTCAGCTTTACACAAAGAGACCCCTGCCATCCACTAGGTCTCAGCGAATACTTGGTAATGGACATGCTGAAACTTTCAAGTAATTTTAACAAAGCAAAGATAAGTCTAAATTGGGTATCATGAAGCATCGCTTCTGAGGGATAGTACCACTGCCCTTTTACGAAAATTTCCCAACCAACCCATCCCTATGCTTTGAGGTTTATGCATCTGAGATTATTTTTCTCTCTTTCACATATCACCTCTCTCTCCTGTCCCTCCTCCAGTCCCAGACTCCTTAATCATCTCCCTCCTCCAGCCCCAAATCATGATGTCTTTGTGAAGGTGCCACCCGGCCCACAAATTTTATTGTATTTCCTATTATTTAAGGTAGTAAAGCAATTCATTGAGTCTAAATTCCCACACTTCTTCCTAAACAAAACAGCAACCTTCATCTCGCCCTATAATGCAAAAACAGCTGCCATTTAAAAAAAACAAAGTATTTTTTTTCCCTTTCTGTAAGAATTTAAATAAGCAAAAATAAAAATAGTGAGTTGGGAGAGCTGACAATGATGGCACAGAAGAAATGATAAGACTGAGAACAGAAGGAATTATTTTAGTTAATTGTTAGACCAAAAGCTGGGCTTAATTCAACTTTCTCCTCCACCCACTAAAAGGTATCCTCAGATCAGACCAAGGAAGCAGGCTCCGAGGAAGCAAGGAGGGAAAGCCACAAATGGGGCTTCTCCCCTCGTAAAAGGGTTTAAAGTTGTTGAGTTTGTTTGTAAGACAAAATCAGCGGTTAGCTTGAAATAGCTGTCGTGGCTGATTTCCTTCGATTTTTAAAATGTTTTCAAAAATAGCATAATAAAAGTTCTAATGTTACAAACTAAAACATGTCTCTATAAAAATATGCAATCTGAGACAATAGACCCTCACAGTACCCCCCAAAAAGTGTAACTTTGAAATAAAGCAAATGCAGAATGACATCTGCTAGGACTAGCACAACAATTATATCTGTGAATGATGATGTCTCAATCACTCACCAAAAATAGCGTATTGCATATAAAATACAGTAATTTGTATTATTATGACATAGCTAAAGCAGAAAAATTAAGAATAAAAGGTTAAATAGGGAAACCAAAAAAAAAAAAGAATGTAAATTTCAAGTGGAATTTAAAGCACATAGTGGGCCCAAGATTTGAACCTGTGCTGATTTTAGCTCATGAGTATTTGTGTCTAATTCAAAATAAAACAAGAACATAGAAAAAATGATTAATTAATGATTGAAAAGGACTATTTATCAAAATTTATAGACTATAAGCAAGGATTATTCACTTGAAAATGCACATTGTTTATATACTGAAATTGCCTGTATAACAGAAAACAAAGAAAATCTATATAAATTCAAAATGCCAAAAATTTGAAGAACATATTTTCAGATCATTATTCAATAAAACTAGAAAAAAGTATATTTAGTTAAAGAAAGCTGACATGTTTGTAATTTAAAAACAACAACAACCATATTATCTGAAGTAACAACTGCACCAAGGATCAAGAAAGATTAAAATAAAACCAAGCCAAGAAAACAGTAACAGATTGTTTTTGAAATGATAATAACTTAACCTATGTATAAATTGGAACTCCATGGAAGGAGGCCAAATAAGTAATCAAAGTGAATTTAACAGTTTTAAAAATATTTCTGATGTGGTTAAAAATATAGAAAATAAATTAAGTACCCATCTTATTACTTTAGGAAAATAACTTTTAATTATCTGAAAGGAAATTTTAGAAAAATGTTATCATAATAAAAACAAAATAAAATTACATATCAGATACAATTTTATTGGGAAAAATATGCCTTTAGCTATGTTCCAAAATTTATAAGATCCTGCACAGGTTTTATATAGGTTGAGATGACTGGTGAAGATTTTTTCTTCTGGAAGTACCCATTCTTTCAAAATTACTTATCAAAATCTTATTAATAGCTTAGATATTTGGAGCTAACTAGATAGGAATTCCCCAAATCTATATTCCAATATTTAAATGTATTTCCTTTTCTGCTTTATTATTATTTTTTTCAAATTTTAATGTATTGATTTGAGAGTAAGAGAAAGGGAAGGAGGGAAGGAGGGAGGGAGGCAGGGAGGGGAGGGAGGAGGGAGGGAGAGACTTGCTGGGCCCTCTTATTTATGCATTCATTGGTTGATTCTTGTATGTGCCCTGATCTGGGATCTAACCCACAACCTTGGCATATCAGGATGACGCTCTAATCAACTGAGTACCCAGCCAGGGCTCCTTTTCTGCTTTATAATTATTTTCCAAATATGTCAAGCTCTTACATTTGCCATTTGAGAAAAAGCAACACAACTTAATCAAAACTGACAAGTTCCCTTTGAAGTACTAAGAAATAAAAATAGATTACTTAATCATAAGCGGTAATAACTTACTGACAGGCAAGTACTTGCTGAGAGAAGTCTATCAACTTACAGTGTGGAGCACGGCAGACATCACCCTTATAAAACAACCAAGGTTAACATAACCAGCAATGGGACCAAGCAGAACCACGTGTCTGCTGATCTGATGCACTAAGAACACTGTTCATTCTGTGTCACTGCTGCCAAAGGTGATACCTGAATCTAACCATGAGAAACCACCAGACAAACCCAAACTGAGGAGAATTCTATAAAATAACTGTGCTGTCCTGTTCAAAAATGGTAAACTCATGAAAGGAAAAAAAAAGTCAGGAGTGATTCCAGCTTAAAGGAGACCAAGGGCATGTAATAAACACTACAGCCACAAATGACAAAGTTTGAGTAAGATATACAGATTAGATAGTGGTCTTATATGCATGTTAATTTTCTGATGTTGATAGCTGTATAGGTGAGAATTACTAGTATGTAAGAGAAATGCCTCAAGCGATCCTTACTAAAGGAATTTTAAAGTTATACTTCAGACAGCAGGAGAGTGATCTCAGGACTGTTCTGACATGAACAAAGAAATAAGGAGCAAAGAATTTGCTAAACAAACATTGACTAGAAAACAATAAGAACAGTGCTCTGTTGTGGGATAAAAGGAAAACCACAAAGAACTCAAATACTCAACAACATCAAATAGGTTGGACCTATTTGGAGTCCTAAGGTCTTTGCGTTGTTTGGGAGGTTGATGAGGATATTTAGAGATTTCAGACTTTAAAAAGCTAAGTGCTTATGATCATTAAAGGTAACTAATAAAAGAATAGGAATGTGGTATTCTCAAAACATAGAGTGAGATGTACAATAAAAATATATGATCAATAAAAAAAAAGCAAGAAGGGAGGAAAACAACATTGAAAACAAAAACAAAGTCACAGAAATAAGTTAAAAATGTCAATAATTATCTATAATAATAAAAGGGTAATATGCTAATTAGACTGAACATCCTTCTGGGCATCATTCTGGGCGTCATTCCAGACATCCTTCCAGACAAAGCCGGGGCTGGAGCGAAGCCCAGGTCCTGGGTGCTGAAGGTAAGCTAGTGCCAGCAGCTGGGGGAAGGAAGGCCTACTCTTGTACAAATTTTCATGCATCAGGCCTCTAGTTATAGATATAAATAGAGTAAATGCTCCAGTTTAATAATTGGCAGATTGGGTCAATTAAATTTTTTCTCAGACTGGATTTAAAAACACACACACATGCAACTCAGCTATATCTTATTAATAAGAGGCACAATTAATCTAAACACAATGATCCAGAAATTCTGAAAACTGAAGAGTAGGACAAGATTTTCCTAACCAAACAAAAGCTCTTGACATTATAGTAATACTAGAAGCCCGGTGCATGAAATTTGTGCACTCGGGGGGTGGGTCCCTCAGCCCAGCCTGTGCCCTCTCGCAGTCTGGGAGCCCTCAGGGGATGTCTGACTGCTGGCTGAGGGGTCTTAATGAAATCTTTTAACTGCATGAATGTGAGCCTAGCTCCTTTGGTTCCCAGAATGATGGGGGTGAGGGGCTAAAATCTCAGGCATTCCTAGGCAACTGAGAAGCTTTGTGGATTGGGGAGTGAAGGCTTGAGACACACGGGAAGGTTTGAGATGACTTGTAGCTCAGCCCATAGGCAGCGTGCTTTAATCCATGTGAACGAAAAGCTACCACATGCTAACCTGACTAGCCTTGTAAATTCAGAGACCTAAAATAACCACAAAGGATGGTCTGAAATAAATTAATTTTTTTTCCTAACTAAAAGCAGTTTATGGTGGGTAGTCATGTCCTAGGCTGGTATCTTCCCTGACAAAGATCAATTTGATCTTAACTGAGCCTTCAAGCATCTATTCTTCATTCCCTCAGTGTCCCTGCCTTGGGTCATAGTCTGGGCGACTTAGATGCCAAGCTTGCCAGCCAGGGAATCTACTAGTATATTATGTTTTTCTTTTTATAGCCAGTGCTGTTGCAATTGCATTGTTTTTTGTTCACTTGATACCAGATCATTATTATTATCATCATCATTGCAACTGATGACAATAATAAAACAATCTCTCAGGCTTTTGTAGGTGATGTCAATTCTCCTCAGGCTGTTTGGCTGTTTCCATTCAATTTTCTCAGCCTGATCTAAAACAGATCCCTAAGCTGTCTCTTAGTTGCTAATATCTTCCCTAATTCATTTGATTTCACTCATTTTTCCTCTCCATATTTTAAATGACGAGCAAGTTCTGTACAGACTCTTCTGAGAACTGATTTAGTTTAGATTCAGTAGCAGTCGTGCAGGATCATGGAGAGACTGCTAAGTTTAATGCCACAATCATCTCAGCTCCTACGGAGTATTCATTTCGTTGTCAGCTGGTGGGAACAGGAGATGGCTGTGGTATAAGGCTGATTCCCTTCAGTAATGAAGCAAGGCACTGGGACATTTTCATTTCTGAATTCCAAGTGAGTACATATTGTCATTTCAGATGCTATTCCAAGAGCTATCATTTGCTGGAGTGCGTCTGGTACCACATTTATTTACAGCATCCTAATTTTTCTTTAAAACTTAGGGAATGAGGGAAGAAACTGAGGTTATTGATTTTGGATATCTACAGCTCACTAGCAAGATAGGCCAAGTTATATTCTCTAAGGGAAAAATGCTCAATTTCTTATCATTTCTGATACAAAAAGAAAGAAAGAAAAACAGCATTAGAAAGAATAATCGAAAATAGGTAATGGACGACCAGCAAGAGGGTTTATTTGATAGCAAAGAGACATCTGATTCCAAGGGAGAGAAAGTCAAGTTGTAAGAGAGGTGAAGTGCAACCATGTGCAGTAATGATGGGAAATTGTACAACTCTTTTCATTGATATTGAAAGATCTCTTATCTTGCTCTAAATGAGAGGGTGAGCGCTATTCTCTTGTTTAAAAAAGTAAAGGAAAAGAAAATAGAAGAGTTGTGTAAGATAATGATAATTGCCTTGCCCTGAGAAAAAGCCTAAAGCAAAGGAAAATTGTAACACAGTACTGAAAAATGAATTTAATATAATTAAACAAGTAATAAAAGATATAAAAGACAACCACAAATCAGAAATTTAAAAAATCAGACTAGAAATTGTCAACAATATCTTACAAGGTTAAGTAAAAGTAGAGTAACATTTTCAAGAATCTCAAGGAAGAAAATGTAAGCCAAGGGTTTTATATGCCACCTTTCAGCTATAGAAAACCCATTGTAACCATTAAGAAGTCAGGGACTATTGCACTCACAAGTTCTTCCTGTAGAATTTGCTAGGGCAGCGATTTTCAACCAGTGTGCCACAAGAATTTTTAAAACATGCAATACCTCACTATTTAGTCAAGGGCTCTGACCTCTTGTCTTTTAGATTGTTAAGTAAAAAATAACAACAGCCAACACAACAATAGCCGTCCAGTGTGAATGAATCAAAATTATACCTATCTTTTGGTCAGATTGGCAAAAATATATTTTTTGGTGTCCTGTGAAATTTTAGTAATTAGTTTATGTGTGCCATGAGATGAAAAATGTTGAAAATCGCTGTGTTAGAGAATAGACTTCATCTACTCAAGACGTAATTTTAGCCGAAGGACTTCTAGTAAGTATTGTTGCATACATTTAATTGTACACCTACAAGTAAAGATGAGAATGAAGGTGGAAGATTAGAATGTAAATGTTACATACTCTGAATATATAGAAATACAACAACTAAAAAAATGGAAGAGAAAAGTGTAAAGTTAACACATGTGCAAAAGGTATAAGGGAACCCTTAAAACACTTCTGAAATATGCAACATTATATTTTAACAAATGGAAATTTTTTTTCATACTCTTAGAAAGAATAAAGTTCATAAAGATGCTAATTCTGTGCAAGATAATATAAAACCCCAATGAAAATACCAAGTCTTTTGAAAAGACAGAGTTAGATAAATTGAATCTAAAGTTTATGTGGAAAAAAATTAATGAATCTTGAATAGTTATGGAAGGGAAAAGGGCAATGGAAAGCAAGGAGGCTAGCCCTAATAGATACTAAAACATACTATGTGACTTACACATGAAAAGCGTGGACTGGAACAGGAATGGACTGACTGACAGTTTAAGAGAGAACAATAAAAAATCCCAAATAGACCCACTGTGTAAGGTAATTTATGAATTATTTTTATTGAATTTATTGGGTGACATTGGTTAATAAAATTATATAGGTTTCAAGTATAAAATTCCACATCATCTGTACATTGTGTTGTGTGTTTACCACCCCAAGTCAAATCTCCTTCCATCACCATTTATCCCCCCTTTACCTTCTACTTTACCTTATCTCCCTCTAGCAATCACCATACTGTTGTCTGTGTCCGTAAGTCTTTCTTTTAATGTATGTATCTTAGATCACGGGGGAAAAGATAAATGTCAACAAATTGTGGTAGGAGAAGTATTGGTAAAAAAATTGAAATTCGATTGTTATTCAAATTATACACAAGAATAAACTACTCTGATCAGAAATCTGAATTTTTAAAAATGAAAATGAAAAAGTCACTCCATGTACTAGAAAAAAGTGACTTCCTCTATAAACTAGAAATGAAAAAAACAAAAAACACCTTTCCCAATTATGACTAAACCTCTGGAAGCTATTAAGGAAAAAACTGGTAAAATTTGGCGCATAGCTGACAGGCTTAGATAATCTTCTGAATGGTGTTTTGTAAATCAGGGCCCTTCTGATGTCTAATGAGCCCCATTAAAGCATCTCTTCCATAATGGGTCCCTTCGTGTAGGTGTTTGAGGATGGGATATACTGGAGCTCCAGGGAGTAAGATCATACCATGAGTGTTGGTCATCCATATGGAAGGGTCAGTGTAGATGTTAAGATTCTTTCCCTGAAACAATCCTAAGGCTCTGGAGAGGGCTATCAGTTCAGCCTTTTGTGGTGAGATTCCTATGGCAACTGTGGTGACCACCACGCACCCAGCTCATTGTTGACCGTTCTCATGAAGTTGCTCCCATCTGTATACAACTCCTAGCCAGGTTCTGTCAGCGGGGGGTCTAATAGATTTGGTCTGCTGGAATAAACTTTGTCAGTGATTTCTAAGCAACCATGTTGAGGTCTGAACCTCCCCCTGAGTCTGAGAGTAGGATAGCCGGGTTTAAGGGAGTGATGGTTTGTAAGGTAACATTTGGGCTGTCTAACAAAATGGCCTGATATTTTCCCATGCTCCTTGCTTTCAGCCAATACCCCCACTCTGTTCCAATAGGCTTAGGATTTTGTGTGGTACAAATACCTTAGTAGGTTTCTCCAGAGTGAATTTCTTTGCTTCCTGTAAGATGTCTCAGGTAGCTGCTATTGCCCGGAGACATGGCGGCCATTCTTATGTTGTGTGATCTAGTTCCTTAGAGAAATAAGTTACGGATTGAGGGGTATTTCCCAGAGTCTGGGTTAGTATCCCAAGTCCAATTCCTTGCCTTTCATGAATGTATGTTTTGAAAAGTTTCTGTAAATTGGGCAATCCTATTACAGGAGCCCAAACTAGTTTTTTCTTTAAGTTGTAAAATGATGCCTGACAGTCCCTTGTCCATTCAAGAGGTTCAGAGTCTAGCCCTTTCTAAGAATTATACAATGGTTTTGCTATAAGGCCCAGGTTTGGAATGCAAATTGGGCCATCCCCTGTAATCCCTAAGAATCCATGAAGCTGCCTCCGATACTCTGGGATTTTTATTGTAGTGATGGCTTGTTTTCTATCAGCCGTCAAGATCCTAATGCCTGTTTTAGTTGGAATCCCAGGTATGCTCCTGGCAAATCTGGGCCTTGTGAGGCGATACTTTATATCAGTGGTTCTCAACCTTCCTAATGCCGCGACCCTTTAATACAGTTCCTCATGTTGTGGTGACCCCCAACCATAAAATTATTTTCGTTGCTACTTCATAACTGTAATTTTGCTACTATTATGAATTGTAATGTAAATATCTGATATGCAGGTTGTATTTTCATTGTTACAAATTGAACATAATTAAAGCATAGTGATTAATCACAAAACAATATGTAATTATATATGTGTTTTCCAGTGGTCTTAGGCGACCCCTGTGAAAGGGTCGTTCGACCCCCAAAGGGGTCGTGACCCACAGGTTGAGAACCGCTGCTTTATATCCTCTTTCGCCAAATGATTCAGGACTGTGATAGTGTTGAGCAAATAGTCTTTGTAAGTATTGCTAGCTATTAGTAAGTCATTTACATATTGCAGAAGAATTCCTGATTTCAATTGAACATCCCTTTACTCCTTTGCTAATATTTCCACAGATATGGTTGGGGAATTCTTTAGTCCTTATGGCAACACAGTCAGGCAGTATTGGAGCATGGCTTTAGTTATTGCCATTCAAAGGCAAATAATAGTTGAGCCTGTTCATCCATTGGGATGCAGAAAAGAAGTATCCTTCAAGTTTAAGAATGAAAACCATTTGCTATCCCTGGGCACTTGGTCAACAAAGTATAAAGATTGGGCACGTTAAGATGAATTTCCTAGACAAGATCATTTATGGCTCTAAGGTCCTACACAAATTAATGTTCATCAGATTGAGGCTTTTTGACTGGCAAAATGGGAGTATTATAGGAAGACTGTCATGGCTGAATTAATCCTGATTTTAAGAATTTCTGCAATATTTCTGCAATAATGAAGATTGAATTCCCTCTAATGCTTCCTTTTTAAGGGGGTATTGTTTTTTTTGTTTGTTTGTTTTATTTTGATTTTTGGGGGGAGGGATCTGTGCCCCTTCTTTTGGGGTAATTTTTACAGGTTGAATGTTAACTGCCCTACCTGGGGTTCCATTGGCCCAAATGGTTCAATCAACCTGCTCATAGATCTCAGATGGGAAGAGTTCATCTCTGGGTCCTTCCAGGCAAGGCAGGAGCACCTGGAGTTGGAGAGCATGTTCCAGCAGGACTTCTAAACATAACTGCTGCTTCTCAGGGGAACAAGTTATAGTATTGTCTACCAGGGGTCCTCAAACTACTGCCCGCGGACCACATGAAAATACAAATATTGTATTTGTTCCCGTTTTGTTTTTTTACTTCAAAATAAGATATGTGCAGTGTGCATAGGAATTTGTTCATAGTTTTTTTTAAACTATAGTCTGGCCCTCCAACGGTCTGAGGGACAGTGAACTGGCCCCCTGTTTAAAAAGTTTGAGGACCCCTGGGCAATTTACAAAGTAAATCTCCGCCCAACAATGGAATGGGGCAGTCTGGCATACACAGATACCCAAGCTAGAGGTTGAAGGAATGCCTGTTTTTGTAATTGTCTGGTCACTCCAGTAACCAACCCCACAGCTGAACTTTCCTGGGTTAGTTGTGTATTTAGCACTGACTATGTAGCTCCCCTACCTATAAGGAAGTCCATTAGCTTGTTTCCTACTGTCAGTTGTACCTGGGTCTCCTGTGGGGAAACAGTAGTAGGTCGGTAGCCTGGGCCTCCTCATGTGTCATCAGAATTGTCATTCCTTTCTAACATTTCTCGGCAAGGGTTTCTATCCCTTTAATTTTTCTTCTTGAGTTCCAGGCTGTCTTTCTCCAGTGGCCTTCCTCTTTGCAATAGGTGCATTGATTGGCGCCTCCTGGGTCTTTCCCTTTTCCTTTCAAGTCTCATCTCTCTTTCTGGGTTTTCTGCACTTTATCTAAAAAAACAACAACAACAGTGGTCTTTGTTGATTTATTTATTTCCCAGGTATGGTAAATGTTAAAAGCTATGTCCACCAGTGGGAGGGATTCATTCCCAAAGTCTGGTCTAAATGTTGGAGCTTCCTTCTGATATCTGGGCACTTTGCCCAATAAAAGTCATGTTTACCATCCAGACATTTTCCAGTGCCTGTGGGTCAGCATCAGTGTGTTTCTGTTAGGTCTGGTAGGTGCTTTCTAAAAATTCAGAAGAATCTTCATTTGGTGTCTGTTGAACAGCCTGTGTCATATTCAGGCTCTTTTGTTTAGGCACCCCTTTCTTTTCTTTTTAAAAAAAATATATTTCTCTATTGATTTCAGAGAGGAAGGGAGGAGAGAGATAGAAACATCAATGATGAGAGAGAATCATTGATTGGCTGCCTCCTGCATGCCCCCTACTGAGGATTGAGCCCACAACCCAGGCATGTGCCCTTGGCCAGAATCAAACCTGGGACCCTTCAGTGGGCAGGCTGACGCTCTATTCACTGAGCCAAGCCGGCTAGGGCTAGGCACCCCTTTCTTAAGGCCTTCCAATATGCACAATATGCACCTTTTGTAATGTCCTAGGGAGGCTAGGTCCCCACTACTCGGGTCCCAGTTGGGCTCTGTCGAGGGAATTGCCCTGGATGGGTTGGGGGTCACGTTGGGATTCTCTTGATGGAGATGATGAGCCTCTTCATTCACCTTATTTATAAGCAGCTGCCTTTCATCTGCTATGAGCAGGATGTTAAGGAGAGTCTGTATGTACCCATTTTGGGTGGTGAGTAGCAAAAATGGAGGTGATAAGATCTGCCATTTTCTGAGGATCCTTCCTAGATGAGGGGTTGGAATTTTCCAACACAGTAAATCTGAAGTGGAAAATGGAGTGTGGGCTCAATAGTAGCCAGTGGGCTGTCTTTGTCCATTTATTCCACCGACAGGGAAATCTGGGGGAAGAAGAAGCAGCCAGTAACTTAGTTTTTTTCTCTCTCTCCATTTTTTTCCTGATTTTGTTTTCTTTGAAGCGATCACATAGGTACCCATGTCATCTACACAGAAGTGGATGTGGGTGGAAAGTTTTGATAAGTATCAGAGAAGTCTCTCAGTTAGCAGGAAAGAAGAAAGACTACTATCTAGGGGTTGGAGGAGGTAAAAAGGCATGTTTACGTCCAGAAATCTGAAGTAGGAGGAATCAGATCTTTGTGTGTGGGTGTGTATGTATTATCCTTTTATAAAGGAATGAACAAACAAACAAAAAAACTTAGATATATCTTATGCTATGTGTTTTTTTTTATTATAAAGCAAAGATTTGTCACCATTTTGCATATTTTGATGACAAATTAATAATTTATGTAATAACTATCAAATATCACATTTATTTTTAACATTTGTTATGCCTTTTTCATATATCTTATCTAATCTGGTCAGTCAGTCTATTATCCAAATAATTCTCATTAAAACTTTTACCTTTTTACTTTGTGGATAATTATCTTATTACACGATGGCACTATATGTCACAAACTGAGAGTTTAATCAACACACCAGTCAATTATCTCTCACACAATATTATGCTAAAGTTGACATATTTCAGGGAAGATATATGACCTTTAATCTAAGAACCTATAAAAATAATGACTAGGTCAAACTTATCACAATGTCTCTGAATCATTTTACTTGTATTTTAGCCTTGGCTCCACCTATCAAACCACATTGTTTTATGGCCATCAAATGACTTGCTTTTTTTGGAACAAAGCTAATAATATTTACTTAAAGGAGAATTATGAAGATTTTTGTATTTAAAATGTTTTAGCCATTGACAGGAAGGTTTGATTGATGATTTCAAAGTATAATTAATTAGTGAAAGTAATTTCAATCCTAAGCATATTTGGTAAGATATTTGTGATATCTGTCATTGAATGTTTGTTTCACAGCTAAAGTATGGACTGAGGTGGAGTGGGAACCAGTTGATGGGGGTCAAAGGGGGAAGATGGAGGACATCTGTAATACTCTCAACAATAAAGAATATATATAAATATAGACTTTTGGAGTTTGCTGTGTGGTAGGCAATGAGAAAACATTAATAAGTACATCTATAAAGATAATATCAATTCTTTAATATGGATTCTTGCAAAAGTTTCCAATTTAAATTCGTTTCTCCCCCCCTTTCTTTTTCTCTTGTAACAACTCATGGAAATAAGTGAGAACAGCAAAGCCTGGCATAGGGAACAAATAGGAACCAGCACAAAGACATTAAACTGAGTGGGTGCCTCTTCAGTTACTTACAGAGGACCTTGTTTTGTTCTCTGGCTTTTCAAAGTTCACATACTACATTGATGTTCCAGGGCTTTAGAGCTAGGGTGGAGACCAAAGGATCAAGTTCACAAGTGATCTCCTTATCTGTTAGCATTGCTACAGCTGAACATAAAAATCTACATATCAAGATACATAGACCCTTCTTAACCATGATAGACCTTGGTTATACTACTACCCCCAAGGGGCATCATCTGAGAAAAGATTATAGATCATTACCTCTGATTTTGCTTTATACCAACACTATATCCTCTCTGGTCACTCAGGTAGATCTAAGGGAGGTCGGTGCTACATGTACATGATATTATGTTATGAAATAGTTACAAACGATGTACATATTTTTAACTTTATTTCCCTTCAACTTACCCTTTTCCTCCTAGAGATTCATATAGAGTTAGCAAGTAAAGTTTGATATAAGAATCTCTGTAATTTGTAGGTAAAAAATGGTTGAATATTCACAATTACATATGCTTCAACCTATTAGTAGAGTAAGTAGGGTTTTTCTCTCCCAAACACTGCTTTTTTTTTTAATGTGAGAACTAGAAAAAAGGAACCTTAATTAATAATCAAAAATAACCTCTTACTCATATTTTAATTATCCCCCAAATCTATAGATGGAAGATTATAGCATCATTCTCACTGCCCTTTGTCTTTATAAATCAAAGAGTGAGGAAGTCAGACAGATCAACACTTTTGGATTAAGAAGACAGAAGCTCACACATCTGTTTTTCAGAGTAGAGCTTATTTTTTGCTCTGATATTATTATTTTTAAAATGTTAATTAAACCTTTATTGTTGAGAATATTACAGATGTCCCCCTTTATCCCCCCATTGCCCTCTTCTACCTGGTTCCCCACCTGGCCCATGCCTTCACCACCCTACTATCTGTGTCCATAGGTAAGATCTTTGGTTTATCTCTTCCTGCCCCTGCCCCCTTTCCCTCTGAGATTCATCAATCTGTTCTATGCTTCCACACCTCTGATCCTATTTTATTCACCAGTTTATTTTGTTCATTAGATTTCTTCTTTATTTTGATTTTTAGAATCAATTGTTGACAGATATGTATTTGTTGCCATTTTATAGTTCATACCTCCTCCTCCCTTCTTCTTCTTCTTCTTCTTCTTCTTCTTCTTCTTCTTCTTCTTCTTCTTCTTCTTCTTCTTCTTCTTCTTCTTCTTCTTCTTCTTCTTCTTCTTCTTCTTCTTCTTCTTCTTCCTTGTTGTGAAGCTCTTTTTTGGACCTTTAATTCTGAATGAGAGTTTTGCTATTCACCACTTTGAATATTTCTTGCCACTTCTTTCTGGACTGCAAAGTTCCTGTTGAGAAATCACCTGACAGTTGTATGGGTACTCCCTTGTAGGTAACTAACTGCTTTTCTCTTGCTGCTTTTAAGATTCTCTCTTTATCTTTAACCCTTGGCATTTTGATTATGATGTGTCTTGGTGTGGGCCTCTCTGGGTTCCTCTTGTTTGGGACTCTCTGTGCTTCCTGGACATGTAAATCTATTTCTTTCACTAGGTAGGGGAAGTTTTCTGTCATTATTTCGTCAAATAGGTTTTCAATATCTTGCTCTCTCTCTTCTCCTTCTGGCACCCCATAATGCGAATGTCGGTATACTTGAAGATGTCCCAGAGGATCCTTACACTATCTTCATATTTTTGGGTTCTCTTTTCTTTTTGCTCTTCCAATTGGGCGTTTTTGCTTCCTCATATTCCACATTGTTGATTTGATTCTCAGATTCCTCTACTCCTCTGAATCCCTGTAATTATTCTTTATTTCAGTTAGGTATGCTTAATTTCTGACTGGTCCTTTTTCATGTCTTTGACTTTTTCACTAAGGTCCTTGAAAGTCTTATGAATATCCTTGTGTAACCTTGTAACCATGGTTTCAACTCTGTATCCAAAAGTTTTCTTGCTTCCATTTCTTTCATTTGTGATATGTTTCTTGGTCTCCCCATCTTGGCTGCTTCCTTATGTTTGTTTCTATGTATTTGGTAGAGCTTCTACATCTCCTGGAATTGGTAGAGTGGCCTTGTGTAGTAGGTGTCCTGTAGAGCACAGTGGCTCAGCCTCCCCAGTCACGTGAGCTGGGAACTCTAGATGCCCCCCTTTGTGGGCTGTGTGCACAGTCTTGTAGTTGAGCCTTGATTGCTGGTGATGTCATGGGAGGAATTGAATTCCAGGCCAATAGGCTGAGAGGACCAGCTGCAGCTAAAGTGGGAGAGCTGTTATGCAGGAAACATCCCTATGGAGCAGGGCTTGCTTCAGTGGGGCTTTGGTGCTCACTGAGTCTGTCCCTTGAGTGTGTCTCTTGTGGATGTGTAGAGTTGTAATTTGCTATGGTTTGAAGCTGTCCACCTGGTGCACTGGCTATAGAACCTCCAGGGAGGTGCAAAGTCAGCTACTGCCTGGGGCCACCTTGCAGGAGCTATTTGTATTGGACTTGGAAGTACCCAGATGAGGCCCAGCTTTGAAGCAAGACAGGCTCATGCTAATTCAGGGTCTTGGGCCTTTTATTGATAGATTTGGGGCACACTGACCCAACTGCAGCTTGTTTGAGAGATTTTAGCCAAGTCTGGAGCCTGAGCAAGGACAGGCCATTCATATGCAAAAGCCACTGCAAACAGGTTGGGTGGGGCTGCAAATTGGATGGAGTGTGGTCTCAGGGAATCACCAGGGTTGAGTAAACAGATATGGCTGCCAGTCACCTCTGCCACCGGAGAGGTCCCAGCACCTCTGTCTTGGAGAAAACCGCCCCCGAGTTCCTGCCCTAATGCCAGACAATCCAGTTCCTCCTCATATGTGTCTGTGTCCCCCAGAGCCTCGCACTGGCACTGGAGCTCAAGGAAGTGGGACCTTGTAAGTTTAGTTCATGAGTTGGCCCTTTAAAAGGAACACCAGATTCTCCAGCAGCCTCTGTGTCACTGAGCCCCAATCCCCACTGTTTTTTTACAACCAGTAGTTACAGGGACTTCTCTTCCCGGCTCTGGGACCCTGGGCTGGGGCTGGGACCCCTTGCTCCTCACAGTGGCCTCCACAGGGATGATGTACTTCTGGATTAAAAATGTGGCACAGGTGGGTGCCAGTCCCGTCTGGTCCACACCTCCACCCCTTCTACCAGTCTCAATGTGCTTTCTTCTTTACTTCTCTAGTTGTAGGACTTCCATTCAGCCAGCTAGCAGGTGGTTCTGAAGGATGGTTGTTCTGTGTTTTAGTTGTAATTTTGATGTGGTGTGGGAGGTGGCAAGTACATGCATTTACCTCTGTCACCATCTTGCTTCCTCATCCCTGCTCTCATATTATTACTTTACCTTCTCATTATTAAAATGACAATTACTAAGCTTTCTGGTAGCTTCTAATGATGACCTGATAACTTTATTTTTATATATTTCTCTAACATTTACAGATGATGAGTTTCATACCGGTTATAAGAAAACACTGACTATTAAATGATTGCAGAATTTTCCTCAATATCTTCTCTCTGGTATTATATTCCAACAGGGTAGAATTTGCAAAATGAGTAGAACAGCTGGTAAATAAAGATTATATTAGTAAAGATCTGTGACTCCTCAGAGGAAAAGAAATTATTTGAAGTAAAAAATTTACTCCAATTTATCTTAAAACTAATATTAGCAGAGCAAACCTCCCAGGAATTTTTCTGTGCCTGCCACAACCCCTCTGTTTGTATATTTTAGGCTTTGCTGCCAAAAGCACCTTGTGTTTATATGCATTGACTCTCTCTTCCATCCTGACATTTGGCTAGCTGGAGAACACTAATAAATTCACTTTGGAGCCTGGAGTTTAAAATCTATGTGAACTTAACAGTGAACTACAGAGTAGATAACCAGGGAGACCAACCTGGTCAGATATTCAGAAAATACTGTCTTGTATGACTTACCTTTGTGCATAGTTTCTTAGTATCGTGTTGTGGATGAATGTATACTATTTTGGGTTTGACATGGAGAGCAAAGACATATTTTCTAATTGCCTTAAAAAACACTGTGGTCCTAATGGCAGCTCCATAGTGGTAACCTCTCAGTGATAACAATGACAGTCCAGCCAGCTGCCACCTAAGAGTGTTACTGTTTGAGATAAAGACCTGGAATGAAGTCAATGTCCCTTCTTACTCAAGTTAGTTATTAAAATGACCAGTGGTGTCAGCCCACAATTTATTATTTATTATCAAAGGTAGTAATGCCTGAGGTTCTTATTTCATAGAAAACAAGGCATTGATTAACAAATAATAAGCCAAGACATGGTCAAACACATAGCTAATTAAAAAGAAATT
Source organism: Myotis brandtii (assembly GCF_000412655.1). Lineage (NCBI taxonomy): Eukaryota > Metazoa > Chordata > Mammalia > Chiroptera > Vespertilionidae > Myotis > Myotis brandtii. The sequence continues at coordinate 19,633 of NW_005355339.1, read as the reverse complement.
TTAACTCAAAGTAAAATGTATCAAGATTGGTGATATTAAAAACTGGAAGCCCCAGAATGCAGCAAGTGCAACACAGAAAGTGAGAAAGAGGAAACACTCATGTTTGAGAGCTAGAGAAAAGGGAACCCTTAGGAGGTCTGAGGAAGGGCTGAGCTTTGGCAATAATGGAGACTGAGGTGTCCAGGAGACCTGTCCCCAAGCAGGCTGGGCACTGGCTCATGAGATCACCAGGGTCTGGAATAAATCACTATTCTCTGGCATTACTTTACCATCTACATTTATTTCTAGAATTCCCGCGGTTTGTTTAGCTCTGTTTTATGCTATTATTTCAACCCAATGTTTGTTCAGTATCCTGAACCTTGGCATCTAGAATTAAGGTATTGTTTTGAGAGGACCTGACATTTATTTATGCTGGGAATAAATCAGCATCTGTTGTACATATACTAGTACATACTCTATAATGTAGCTCATTTTAATTTGAGTTGCATCTCTGCTTAAGACACTTGTGACAGATTTTTTTTCAGTTGTAAGATTTTTTAAAATATCAGTTTTATTGAGATTAATTGACATATAACACTGTAGAAGGTCTACCACACAATGATTTGATATCTATATATATAAAAGTCTAAGTGACTTGTCAACACGCCCTGGAGCCCTCCCTGGCCCCTATAGTGCACCAGTGGGGTCCCAGATTGTGAGAGGGTGCAGACCAGGCCGAGGGACCCACCAGTGCATGAATCTGTGCATCAGGCCTCTAGTATGTATATATTACGAAATGAGTGCCACAATATGTTTAGTTAACATCCATCAGCTACAGTTTCTGAATCAGCTCCATTGTGGCACATGGTCACGTCAATGTCTTAACTGGTAGGCTAACACCATTGGTTGGTTTTGTTTCTTCCTCATGTGATTCTGATTTGTTCAACTTTTTCTTTCTACTATACTCTAACTTTGTTTTTAATTAAATGATAGAATTATCTAAGTGAGGAGTTTTGTTTCTTTTCCTGCTCTTGATTCAATAAAGATCTTTAATGCTTTTTTTTTTGATGTGCTTATCTTATTTTCCGAGGTAATGGAATATTTTGCTAGCTGTGATTTCACTAGAATAAATCTGCTATTCATGCTCTATTCCTGGAGGTTCCTTCATCTCCTTCACCTGCTAAATACCCTGACTTTAGGCTTTTGGTCTATCTATAACAGGGGTCCTCAAACTACGGCCCGCGGGCCACATGCAAATACAAATATTGTATTTGTTCCCATTTTGTTTTTTTACTTCAAAATAAGATATGTGCAGTGTGCATAGGAATTTGTTCATAGTTTTTTTTAAACTATAGTCCGGCCCTCCAATGGTCTGAGGGACAGTGAACTGGCCCCCTGTTTAAAAAGTTTGAGGACCCTGATCTATAACATTGAGCTGCAACTAATGTGTGATCCATTAGCCCATAGTTTTGGGGCAATGCTGCTTTTTAAGCTTCTGCCCACTGGATACGTAATGTTTCTGAGTGATTACCTTTCAGATGTCTATATGCCTTCTCTGCCTTCTTTTTTCAAATCAAATCTCATTTTGTTCATTTTTGTTCCCATTTCCAAAGGCGTCTGGGAAATGTATATCATCTTTCTTTTTCATACTAGATTGGTATGACAACTTCCCATTTGAAATCATCATCGTTTTTGAGAAATTAATTTCCTACTTTAGATTATTAGTAGAGACAAAGTCTGTACTCCTCTTTGCTTCACTTCTGTAGGTTCTTGTTTACACTCCTCTCTAGCCACCTCTCAGACAGCCTTGCATACAATTCTTTGTGCTCCTTTTCCCTAGTAGATTATGAATGTCTTCAGGGCAGAGAATATGCAGCTTTCATTTCCCACAAGGACTGCCATAATCTCTTTCACACATTGGGAATTTAGTCAATATGTGGGTTAGATTGTTGTGGATATCTGTAGTAGACTGTGCAAATGCCTCCTTAGGACTAGAAATATTGCCAGTCAACCTCACAGATAGTTTGTGTTCTTTTCTTCTCATTGCTTTTCAATTGATATTTACCACAGGTTCTTATGCAAATTAATTGGACTTAAACACTGTTTTTACAGTTTGGAATGCTGCATTATATCTTTTAAAGTCCAGGCACACAGTAAGTGTTATGTTAGTTCTAATCACAACTTGAAATTCAATGGGGAAGTTTTTTTTTGTTGTTGTTTTTAAGTTAATTTGGCATTTTCATCCTGGTGTTTAAGATTCTGATTGCTTTTGTTTCAAGATATTTAAGTATTTTCCCCTTGGCATTTTCTATTTCTTGCATAAATTAATACCAGAAGATATACAGAAACAGTGTTTCAACATTTTCTCTTATTTTGCCAGGAGCTCAAAGAACTGTATTAGCTTTGAGGACTCTTTTCATTATTTTCCTCCAGTTTTCTGTGATAATATATTCTCCTAATTTCAAATGTAAAACAATTACACTATAAAAGTACAAAAAAAGCACAAATAAGAAAATAAAAGCCTAATATGCAAAGTGTCTATATATATAAAAGCCTAATATGCAGTATGCCCTCAGGAGTTAGACCAACCGGGAGTTCAATCGCTCGCTATGATGTGCACTGACCACCAGGGAGCGGCACAGAATGAAGTAAGGCCCCGGCCAGCAGTTGGCAGCTGGGGAAGGGAGGCCCTGGCTGGCAGCCAGCAGCCACTAGGGACTCTACCAGTGCCCGAATTTCATGCACTGGGCCTCTAGTAATCTATAATTCAGAGATTAATATTTTAGGAGTATATTCTTCCCTTAAAAAAAAAAATCCTCACCCAAGGATATGTTCACTGACTTTAGAGAGAGGAAGAGAGTGAAACATTGATGTGAGAGAGATACATTGATTGGTTGCCTCCTGCACATGCCCTGACCAGAGATCTAACCTCAAACACAGGTATGTGTCCTGACTGAGAATCAAATCTGCAACCTTTTGGTGTACCAGATGACACTTCAACCGGGGATCTAGCCTGCAACCCAGGCATGTGCCCTGACTGGAAATTGAACCATGACCTTCTGGATCATAGGTCAAAGTGTTACAGAAAACCGGAATAAATCAAGTAATGCCTGGAGAGCTTGGAGTCACACTTTATTATTACGTGCGGGCCCAGAGAAAAATGCCTTTCAAATTCTGGGCCAAGCTACAAGCAGAACTTCCCTTTTTACTAAAGGGCCAGCCCTATGTGTGCTTAGTGGTTATCTCGCTGGTGGCCTTGAAAACAACACAGTTCTATCCAATTAAAAATACACCTGGCATGGCATTGAGAGTATGGGTGTATCTAGTCTCTGGCCTACAAGGTCAGACAGCTAAGTTTATCTTCCTCATTATTCAAGCAGGCTAAAGCAGGCTAGAAAGCAAAGTTATTATTTTTTTTAGAATAAGAGGCCGTCTAAAAAAATAGCAGAGAATTCCAAACAGTAGTTTTACAAAATAGGGGTTAGCCTTCACAAAAGCTCAACCACTTAGCAATGCCAGCCAGGCTATATTCTTCCATTTTTTAGTAAAAAATTTTGTTTTATAATTTTTTTACTTACCTGCATATCTGAAACATTTTTGAGTCTTTATATTCTACAAATTATTTTTAATATTTTTATTATAATATTTGATATATTATGATTAATTTTGACAGTCTTCTAGTTTTAGGATATAAAAAACAATTTTTTAATTCAGATTTTTGTAAATACCAGTCCATTACCTTCAAACATACTTTAAGATAAATTAATTTTCAGTGAGTGGGCAGCCTTAACTATTTAGAGAGGGACCATGGCTGGCACATGGACTACTGAGATGTTTAAAATCCTGAAGTTCTATTGCTTTGGTTTTTGTTTGTTTGTTTTTATTTTCATAACCACTTAGTCATTTCCACTGGTGAACCTACAATCTGACCCAGCAATTTTTAGGGAACAATATTATGTTTCTTTTACAGAACACCATAATTAGGACTACTCAATGGACAACTCTGCATAGAGGCATTAGTGTGTTTAGACAGGAAGTAAACAAACCCCCCATCTATAGTGTGCCATGGAGAGAGAATGATACTATTTATATAGTTATGATAATGCAAATATTGGTAGTGAGCTAATTAAAAATTGATATGTAATTCAATTGGGGAATTGGGGAAAGAGGAAGTAGGTACCCTGGTGTAAGAGTGCCTTGAGTTGTGCTTGGTAGGATTAGATTTGCTGTGTAAAAAATAAAAATGCAAGAGAAGACTGGCTTAAATAATCTATAGACTTCTTCCCTCTCAGGTAAATGAATTTGAGAGATAGACTGCCCACACTGATGTGGAAATTCTGCCAAGTAGTCCGACCCAGACATCTTTCAAATCACTATTATGTCATGCTATTACAGTGATGGCGAACCTTTTGAGCTCGGCGTGTCAGCATTTTGAAAAACCCTAACTTAACTCTGGTGCCATGTCACATATAGAAATTTTTTGATATTTGCAACCATAGTAAAACAAAGATTTATATTTTTAATATTTATTTTATATATTTAAATGCCATTTAACAAAGAAAAATCAACCAAAAAAAATGAGTTCGCGTGTCATAGGTTCGCCATCACTGTGCTAGTATATTGCCTTCATCCTCACAGGCCAAAGTGGCTGCTGGAGGTCTATCCATGATATCTGCATTCCAAGAAGCATAAAATAGAAAGGAGAGAAAAAGAGACCACTTTTTTATTTTTTAAATTTCATAATTGAATGTAACACTCATATAAAAAAAGTGCCACACCATGAGTATAGATCAAAAAATTATCACAAAGGCAACTCACCTCAGTAGCCACAGCCCAGGTCAAGGAATGGAATATAATCAGCAGCATAGGAACCCTTCTTATGCCCTCTGCCCATCCCAAAGCTACTCAGGGTGGTGGTAGAGATGGCTGCCGCAGAGCTCAAGGAAAAGTCAAGGAAAAGTCCTTCAAAACCTTGGAGTTTATGAAGCGAGACCTGAGAGATTACGCAGGTGGTAGAGCATAACATGGCCTGTACCAGGGCAGCCACAGCCAGCGCAGTCAAGGACAAGCTGGCTACTGTAGGCTTCTAGGTGACGGAGAAAATGAACAAGGGTCTGTCTGACTTCCTAGGGGTGACCTCTGATATCTTTACTCCCTACAGAGACAAGAACATTGACTTTGATGTCATCACCTTGATGGGCACGCCCTCTGGCACAGCTGATCCCTGTGAGGGCAACAAGGCATTCACTAGTAGCCGCCTCTGTAGTTGTTTAACAACATTGGGCTCTAGCTCCCGACATGTACTCACAAAAACGATACATATTCAGGCTAAAAAAGAAATATGTGTATATAACTAAATTGGAGAATACTGATAAGCAAGAAGAAAATTATTTCTGAGCCCATCTATACTAATAAAAGCCTAGGTGGCCCTTGCACTCTCGCACTGTCACATCATCACAAGATGGCTGCTACAAGATGGCCGACAGGGGAGGGCAGTTGGAAAGGACCAGGCCTGCAGAGGAGGGCAGTTGAGGGCGACCAGGCCTGCAGGGGAAGGTAGTTGGGGGCAATCAGGCTTGCAGGGGAGGGCAGTTGGGGGCGATCAGGCCAGCAGGGGAGCGGTTAGGGGGCGATTAGGCTGGCAGGCAGAAGCGGTTAGGGGCAATCAGGCAGGCAGGCAGGTGAGTGGTTAGGAGCCAGCAGTCCCAGATTGTGAGAGGGATGTTCAACTGCCTGTGGATTGGGCTTAACCCGGCAGTCGGACATCCCCTGAGGGGTTCCAGATTGGAGAGGGTGCAGGCTGGGCTGAGGGACACCCCACCAGTGCATGAATTTCATGCACTGGCCCTCTAGTAATCCCATAATTCAAAAAGAACCACCAATTTCTTGTCAATGGATAGTCTTCCATGTCCTTTTGTTTACAAACATGGGTAAGGATAGTTTGTGTTTCTTCTTTTTTAACAAGAAAGGTACTTTATATGTGCAATTTTATAATCCAGTTTAAGAAAATTTACAATAAGCTTAGCACCTTTCCTAAACAACAATAACAACAAAAACAAACAGAATGCCCACTTCTGCCATCATAAATGAGCTTTTCACAATAAGCTTAGCACCTTTCCTAAACAACAATAACAAAAACAAACAGAATGCCCACTTCTGCCATTATAAATGAGCTTTTGCCACTTATGCCTTTTTTCTACATGGAAGCAATGCAGTATTTATTCTTTTGTGTTTGGACTCTTCCATGCAACATAATTTTCTTTTTGTTAATGAATCCATGTTCTTGTAAGTAGCTACATTCTATCCAAATACTTTGAAATGTTATTTTTGTTCTTCTAGCTTTCATTATTCCTGTTGAGAAGTCACCTGTAAAATTTTTGAAATTTGAAGGTAATCTCTCTTTTTTCTCTTTGGCTTTTGATATTGAGCAGTTTTGTCATGATATGCCTAGGTCTGGTTTTCTTTAAATTTATCTTGCTTGAGATTTGTAGTGATTCTTGAATCTATGAACTGATATCTTTCGTCAGTTTTGGAAATGATGAGTGATTATCTCTTCAAATGTTGCTTCTGCCCCATTCTGTTCCTTTTCTGCTGCTGCGGCCCCTCCTCTGTTCCTCTTCCTTCTTCCCACCTCCTCTTCCCTCTCTCCCTCCTCCTTTCTCTTCTCAGATTCTGTTGTACATACATAAGTCAGTGTATATGCCCTGTGTCCCTTAATACTGTTTCCATAATTTTTCTCTGTTCTTGATATTGTCCTCTGATCTACCTTCTACTTCATTAATTTGTTCTTAAACTACAAATAATATGCCACTAATCCATTAATTGCAATATTAATATCAGTTATTCTGTTTTTAGTATTAGAATTTTTATCTGGTTCTTTTTAATAAGCATTAGGTTTTTTTCTGAGATTTTTAATCTTGTCTTTTATCTATTTAAATATATTAGACAGTTTACTTATCAATATAATCTGAGGATTAGGATGATACTATTTTCTTCGAGAGAGAATTTGTCTTTGCTTTTGGCTGGTGACTAATAGCCATCCTGGATCATTTTAATCCAATGAAAACCTGGGATGACTTGAAGCTCAATTTCCTGTAATTTTTTTGTAACTCTGGTCTATTGTTGCTTCATCTTTTTGCTTAAATGATAGTTCCTCATAGCCTCAATCTAAAGTCTTAGTGGTGTATCAAGACCTCTCTTTTGGGAGGGTTTTGTAATCCAGATTTTATTAGTTTAGCCCAGTAAGTATCTCAAAAACTCTGCTCAGCTTCTCAGAGAACTTTTTAGGATCTTATGTAAGTCCTGTGCTGTACTGCTCATTTGTTCTCCTGGATTCACCTGTTTCTCACTATCATGCCTTTCTACAGCTCAAGGTATTTTCCCAAGTTCAAATAATTGCTCCCCTTGCTGTTCCTTCAGTCCTAGTGGCTTCTTAGTTGTTTCTAACCCTAGGAGCTTCACCACGCACTTTGTACTGCTTGTCTTAACCAGCCACACCATTTTGTAAATAGTCCCCTCATTAAGCACATTTCAATTACACTTTTGAGTGTGCCATCTGTCACTTGCCACACCCTGATGGAAATATACCCAGGGGAGAAATATAACACAAGTGCTACTGTAATCACTTTTCTGGGGTTCCTGGATCTTGGCCCTATAATTTTTCCTACCTTATTAAATCTCTAATATCTCAACGTGTTTTATTTTTCAAAATATATTGCTCAGCATTTCTAATTGCTTTTAGTGACAGGGTTATTGTTAATTACCTAGCCCAGTGGTCGGCAAACTCATTAGTCAACAGAGCCAAATATCAACAGTACAACGATTGAAATTTCTTTTGAGAGCCAAATTTTTTAAACTTAAACTACGTTGTTATTAACTTAATTAGGGTACTCCTAAGGCTTAGGAAGAGCCACACTCAAGGGGCCAAAGAGCCGCATGTGGCTCACGAGCCGCAGTTTGCCGACCACTGACCTAGTCCATTATTCTGAGTGGAAGGCCCCCAGGCCTGCATTTTAAGGGAACTATTCAAAAAGTTTACACAATACTTTTTAGTTGGTCCTAGGATTGGTCACATGGTTCCACCTTCCTGTAAGGGAGCATGGGAAATGTAATCCTTCACCTACATGGCAATATTCTCAGATTAACATAGAAGTTCTGCTACTATGGAACAAAGTGAGACCACTTTTTGGGTGTTTATTGCAAAGCAGGCCTTATGTTCAGTGTTGGAGATAAAGCAATGAATAAAACAAATATATCTTAGATTATAGCTTAATTATTTATACTTTTATTACAGACTTTTGGGTTTTTAATTAAGCTTTCCCAGTTTCCTTAAAGTACTTAGTGACAAACAGATAAAGAAATTATACTATAAATATTGCCTTTCATAGCAGTTATTTCCTAAGTTACTGGAACCATGAAAATGACCCACACCCAGGTCCAGGCTACCCGTGGCAGTGAATGCCAAACTCATGAGACAGGTGCTGAGGAGAAGGAAAATGGTTTATTTGAGTGCTGACATCTTGGGAAGATGGGGGGACTTTTTGTCCTCAAAAGCCCATTTTAGTAATCTCAATGCAGATAGAGGCTTGTATAAGGATGGAGAGGGGATGCAGAACAAAGAGATCAGGGGAGGGCAATGCTAAGTGCCACTTCCTGGGAAGGGGGAGCCCGAGAATGGGAGGGGACAGAGGGAGGGGGAATCTGCTGCTTCTCGAGCTTCCTCCCCTTGTTTTGTAGCTATCTCTCTTCAAACGGGAATTTGTAGAATTATTGCAGACACCTGAGGATCCTCGTGGCTGGAGCCAGCAGCCCTTTCTCCCCGAAACAGATTTTTCTAAGCTGTACAAAAAGGCTAGGTAAGACATGAAAATACAGGGCTTTATTTACATATTCTAAGAAAAAAGAGGGTTGGCCGAAGCCTTGAGGGGAAGCAAAATACACACCCTTTATTGCTTAATTGAAATGTTAAGTGATGGTTACATGACCTGCATATGATAACTATGACACATAAACAGTACTTGAGGTGGTGTCTGAACATGTGACCACTCAGTAAAAGTTAGTTATGAGGAGGAGGAAAAGGGAGATTATAGAGCCAGAAAACTGTGAGTGAGTACTAGACTTGAAGTTAACACTGTACCCCAAGATATGGGGAGGTGCAATAAGTAGAAGAGGGACGATCAGGAGACCTGGATGTGAGTTCTGGTATTTGTCATTTTCCCTTGGGAAAATTTGCCTCTCTGGGCCTCTATGTGCTAATTTATAAAGTGGGAAAATAAAACCACATCTTTCTATGTCACTAGAGGTTGAGTGAATTAAATAATATAGCATATGTGATAATAATTTTTTGAGTTGTAAAATTATCTATAATAATAAAGTCATAACATGCTAATTAGACCAGACATCCTTCTGGACGCCCTTCCGGATGACCTTCCAGGCGAAGCCAGGGCGGTGAGGGAAGCCTGGGCCCTGGGTACCAGAGGGAAGCCAGTGCTGGCAGCCGGGGAAGGAAGGCCTACTCTTGCACGAATTTCATGCATCAGGCCCCTAGTTAAATATAATGTTTTATTAAGAAACTAGTGGCCTGGTTCATGTACATTGAAAGTAAAATAATTAGAAGAAATATTTTAATATTGCTATTTGCCCTTTCTCCATCAGCGCCTGGGAGCCAGGTGGCAGCCCCACCCCCTGCCACCCCAGCTGGTCACCACCTGCAGGGGTCCAATTGCCCTGCCAAATACCCCACTGCCCCACTGCCAGTGCCGTGTTGCCAATGCCCGCCATGTTCCAGGCCGCCCCCTGGTGGTCAGTGCACATCATAGCAAGCAAACTCCTGGCAGAATTCTCAGTCAAGGGACAATTTGCATATTAGGCTTTTATTATATAGGATTTACCATGCCTAGTGGCCCATTTCATTATTAAATGCAATACGTGAGATCTATCTACTTTTATTTCTCAGAATGCAAATACAAGGCATGCCTGAGACAGGCATATATTTCTTATATGGGGGGGAAAGATGCTTAGTTGTTCGGAAAATGGTCCAGGCTGGTGAATCTGTGCCATCTTTATCATCTCTATAGCAACAACCTCTGATGTAACAAACAGAGGAACTTGATGGAAAAATAAAAAATAGCTCAGAGATGTGGTAATGGGAATTCATAAAGTTACTAGCAAAGTAAAAAAAAATTGTTTCCATCTAAATATTCTCTCTTCCATGTCTGTATTTAACATGAAATTCCTCTTTGAAAGTTATTTGTTACTGTGGCTTGTAAATTTTTAAGTACCTCCTATTCTTTTTTCTCTCTATATTAAACAGTTGGTTGCTGCAGAGTGAAACATTTTTAGAAAAACAAAATATAGCAGGCATATAGTTCTTGGGGGATATGTGGTATCTTATGCAAGATAACATTCTTAGGGCCCAGCTGTGGTTCAAAGAGTGCAATAATCAGGAATGGATCCCTTGAGTCTTTGGCTCCAAGATTAGAGTATTGAGGAATAGATGGACTGCTAACTAGATTGTGTTGTATGTTCTTGTCTGTTTTAGTATTTATTGATTTAAAGTGAGTCATGATAATAGTGGACACTTAAGTAGAGTTTACAACATGAAGGTACTATTCTAGGAGATGTGTGTGTGTTTTCTCATTCATTTTCTCATAACATTTTGTGAAATAGGTACTATTATTATCCCACATTTACAAGGAACAGAGAGTTTAAGTAACTTGCCTCAAATCACACAGCTGGTAATGTAAACTATGCTGTCTGTTTTCTCTAGCAGATGACAATTTATTTGCTTTGTTATCTAAAGAATCACCATCCAAGATTTATGACAGGTCATACTGTAGTAATAGGAATGATGAAATGTTTAATACTTAAGTAGGCACAGAGCAAAGGAAATGAGAAATGTTTTCCTGAATAGGCACAGGAGGAAGGGAGATGCAGTAGTATCTTCTGGTCCAGATCAAATCCCTCTACTACACTTTGCAATAGAATTGATAGCACACCTTTTATGTGCTAGATAATATAATTTACATTATATATAAATTTCTCACTTAATTGTCACAATAGTTCATTCTGTAGGTGTGGTTTTTTTTTTCAGGTGATGAAATGAAGACAAAAGGATTTTGAGTGAATGATAGAACAATAAAATTGCCCAGTCATTTTGTATTCTTTTGACTGGGGTTCAGAAATTTTGAATAAGTTTATAGTGGTGGGTGGTCCGGGGTTTAGATCATAGGCTGACTCCAAAGCCTAGGAAGTAGTCAAAAGGAGTCCGTGAAATTTGCTTACATATTTTGCAACATATTTTGTCAAAGTAAATAGGGTGGGTGGGTATAGTTGAAAATAGATCATGTATTATGCTTGTTGACTCTAACAGATGCCCTGGAATGATAACTCATTTTGTTCCTTATGAAATAGGAATTTTTAGGGGTGAAAATGGCAGATTTAGGGAATTTTTAAAATTAAGGGGTCTATGGAAAAAACACAGAGCTACAGAGTTGCAAAAGGGTACATTTTCATAAGACAAGGGAGCAGGGAGTCAGCAGAAGTTACATTTCCATAAGACAAGGGAACTGGGAGTAGCAAAAGGTCTATATTTACAAGATAGAGAAGGAGGGCCTCACATGTCCCATGTGAGGTTTGACCTTTGAGCTCAGGAGTTGCTATAGTGACCAAATCAGAAGGAAATAGTGACCAATCAGAGGGGATATCAAGGCACAAAAAACAGCAGCCTTTATAAACCGGGGAAAAAGGAACTCGATGGGACTCTTTCCCCCTCCCCACGTGGGAGTCTGTGCTTGTTCTTCAATGAATTTCCACCTTTGCTACACCATCTTCCGTCTGTGGTTTCATTCTTTGCCTCCTACAGACTAAGAATCTGGGGAAGCATCCTGCCCAGGGGAACACAGCGCTTTCCAGTCCAAAATCCCGTATCACTTATGTGTTTGCTATTACTTGTTTTTAAGTTGCTCAAAGTTGAGCAGATGAAAGGTAAACAAATAATGACAAGTAGGAGGAAGCCCTTATTTGTGGGCTGTGGGGGTGGGTCAGGAAGAAACTGCAGACAGGAGGAAGTGTCTGAGCAGAGATTTGAAGGATGAATTTTTCAGGCAGTCTGGGTGGGGAAGCTGATTTCAACCATGGGGAAAAGGATGGCATTTTAAATATCACCATGTGGAGAAAAACAATAGAAAACACAGCACTGCCTTATCTGAAAACTGATCAGTCCCCTAAAACAAGTGATTTTTAAATGTTTGTATTAGCATCAAAGGGATCAATGAGGGGGGAAAGGGGATATATGTAATACTTTCAACAATAAAGACTTTTTAAAAAGAAAAAGAAGCCTGTTTCTAATTTCTTAAGAGGATATGCACTTGCAAGACCCTTTGTGGTAATATAGCTCCATCGAGATGATTTGAGATGACTTATCATTGTTTTCTATTTGTAAATCTGAAAGACATTTAGCTAATAAAACTGTGTTTCACTAAGCATATTTCAGGATTGTTTGTCATATAAACTGAAAATGTAAGTACTTTACTGGGGAAGATAGAAACCTCAGGATACATTAAAATGTAATGGTTGCGGTGTAAATTGACTATTTATGATGATAAACATAATAAACTTCGAGTTTGCCCACCCAAACTCCCTGGCAAATTTAATTCATTCTTTCAAAACTTAGACAGTACTTTCTTCCTTTTCTAATAATTGAAGCATCTTTAGAAATATTATCTTTTGAAAAATGTTTTTATTGATTTTAGAGAGAGAGGAAGGGAGAGGGAGAGAGTGAGAGAGATGTGAGAGAGAAACATTGATTCATTGTCCCCCATATACACCCGACCGGGGATCAAACCTGAAAGCTGGGCGTGTGCTCTCACCCTTAACCAAACCCTCGACCTCTGGGTGCACGGGAGGACACTCAACCAACTGAGCCACACTGGCCAGGCCTCGAAATGTTATCTTTTACCTCCCAATTAGTAAAAGTATGCGAATGAAATACAGTTATTTATTTCAGCTTGAGGAACAGCAACTTCTAGGTGAAAAATGTAAAAACTCTTCCTATTGGCGTCTTCTTCTTGTTGTTTTTTTTTGTAGCATAAACGCATTTATTTACTAACGAAACAGTGGATCTTAATTAAACCAACTCAGAAATAGTTGCATGTATGGTTGTGATAACTGAACACAGTTAATGGGGGGAAAAGCGTGGAGAGATTTGCTCATTGAGCTGAGCTTGTTTATCCTCATGGCTAATTCCCGTCTGGAAGGATGATGAAATTTTTCTTCCGCTTTCTCACCGATCCGAGTACAGCTGACATTGTTCATGACGCATCCCAATCCCGCCACTAGCTTCCCGCCCTCCAGCCGCCCAGATGGTGCGCTCCGTCCCTCCCACTCCTGGTGCTGGGCCAGCGCGCCGCCGTTGACCAAGTTGCAGACGGTCTGAATTTCCCAGGCATCTGCTGTGGTCTCTTCAAACTCCTCTCCCAGGTTGCAGGAGAGCCGGGTGGTCTTCAACGTGCTCTCGGTTTTGACCTTGAGGTGTTTGCTGTCGGAAGCGATGACCAGTCTGGCTTGGCCATGGCGCCCATTTTCCACAGAGCCATTCCCACGCCTAATTCCTTCATGCACTCGCCGAAGCCTTTGCTCTCCAATGAGCCATCTCCCTACCAGCAGCTGGATGCACCATGGTGGGCGCGGAGTCGTGCGGGACCGGAGCAGAGCAGAGTGCTGTGATAGGAGCGTGGCCCTGTTGACGTTTCCTTGACTCTTCCGCAGGGGCCGGGTGCTATTCTGATTTGCCTCATTTCCTGCCCATTCCAATCTCTCCGTTTGGCCCACAAACTCTTCCACTTGTCTCTTCTCTCTGACCAAGTAGGCTTTATTCTAAATCACCTGCTTCCTTGACAATCCTTTGTCTATTCATAAATATGGAGATTCCTTTTTCTCTAATGCTCAGTGCATAGGAATAGTGGGTTGATGGGTGAATTCTCCTCCTGTCAGAGAGCTTTCCCAAATTGTTCTTCTAACTGCTAACACAGTTCCTAATCCAATCACTTCACACAATGCTTGGGGGGGGGGGGGGGGGGGGGAGCGTCATTTGTTTAGAATCACAGACAACCCCAAGGCCACCATATTAAAGCCAGATGCCTTATGGACGTATGCACTCATGCTTGTGAATGATTGGGCTAGGGCAAACAAGTTTTAAGCGGCAAAGAATCTACAAATCTGTGAGGAGGAGGAAGGAGAAGAGGAGGTGGAGGAGGAGGAGGAGAAGGAGGAGGAGGAGAGGAGAAGGAGAAGGAGAAGGAGAAGGAGAAGGAGAAGGAGAAGGAGAAGGAGAAGGAGAAGGAGAAGGAGAAGGAGAAGGAGAAGGAGAAGGAGAAGGAGAAGGAGAAGGAGAAGGAGAAGGAGAAGGAGAAGGAGAAGGAGAAGGAATTTAGAGATCATCTAGTTCAGTCCCTTCATTTTAATAAAAAGGAAACCTAACTAAGGTGAGCTCAGGGAGGATAGAAACCTCCCATACAAAGAAGGGCAAAAGTTCAGTTGATCTTGATTTTCAATTCAAATACAGTGAAAGCTTGGAGGGAGGGAGGGAGGCAGGGAATGGGGAGAGAGAGAGAGGGAGAGAGAAAGGGTGGAGTGGGGAGAGAAACAGATACACAGGGTGAGGGGAGAGAAACACAGAGAGACAGAGAGGGAGAGAGAAGAGGGGAGGGGAGAGAAGAGGGAAGGGGAGAGAAACAGATACACAGGGTGAGGGGAGAGAAACACAGAGAGACAGAGAGGGAGAGAGAAGAGGGGAGGGGAGAGAAGAGGGAAGGGGAGAGAAACAGATACACAGGGTGAGGGGAGAGAAACACAGAGAGACAGAGAGGGAGAGAGAAGAGGGGAGGGGAGAGAAGAGGGAAGGGGAGAGAAACAGATACACAGGGTGAGGGGAGAGAAACACAGAGAGACAGAGAGGGAGAGAGAAGAGGGGAGGGGAGAGAAGAGGGAAGGGGAGAGAAACAGATACACAGGGTGAGGGGAGAGAAACACAGAGAGACAGAGAGGGAGAGAGAAGAGGGGAGGGGAGAGAAGAGGGAAGGGGAGAGAAACAGATACACAGGGTGAGGGGAGAGAAACACAGAGAGACAGAGAGGGAGAGAGAAGAGGGGAGGGGAGAGAAGAGGGAAGGGGAGAGAAACAGATACACAGGGTGAGGGGAGAGAAACACAGAGAGACAGAGAGGGAGAGAGAAGAGGGGAGGGGAGAGAAGAGGGAAGGGGAGAGAAACAGATACACAGGGTGAGGGGAGAGAAACACAGAGAGACAGAGAGGGAGAGAGAAGAGGGGAGGGGAGAGAAGAGGGAAGGGGAGAGAAACAGATACACAGGGTGAGGGGAGAGAAACACAGAGAGACAGAGAGGGAGAGAGAAGAGGGGAGGGGAGAGAAGAGGGAAGGGGAGAGAAACAGATACACAGGGTGAGGGGAGAGAAACACAGAGAGACAGAGAGGGAGAGAGAAGAGGGGAGGGGAGAGAAGAGGGAAGGGGAGAGAAACAGATACACAGGGTGAGGGGAGAGAAACACAGAGAGACAGAGAGGGAGAGAGAAGAGGGGAGGGGAGAGAAGAGGGAAGGGGAGAGAAACAGATACACAGGGTGAGGGGAGAGAAACACAGAGAGACAGAGAGGGAGAGAGAAGAGGGGAGGGGAGAGAAGAGGGAAGGGGAGAGAAACAGATACACAGGGTGAGGGGAGAGAAACACAGAGAGACAGAGAGGGAGAGAGAAGAGGGGAGGGGAGAGAAGAGGGAAGGGGAGAGAAACAGATACACAGGGTGAGGGGAGAGAAACACAGAGAGACAGAGAGGGAGAGAGAAGAGGGGAGGGGAGAGAAGAGGGAAGGGGAGAGAAACAGATACACAGGGTGAGGGGAGAGAAACACAGAGAGACAGAGAGGGAGAGAGAAGAGGGGAGGGGAGAGAAGAGGGAAGGGGAGAGAAACAGATACACAGGGTGAGGGGAGAGAAACACAGAGAGACAGAGAGGGAGAGCATACAAAGAAGGGCAAAAGTTCAGTTGATCTTGATTTTCAATTCAAATACAGTGAAAGCTTGGAGGGAGGGAGGGAGGCAGGGAATGGGGAGAGAGAGAGAGAGAGAGAGAGAGAGAGAGAGAGAGAGAGGAGAGGAGAGAAACTAAGCCCAGAATTCCCCAGCAAACAAGGGAAGCCAGACACGAAGGCAGAACCACAGGCTCCAAGCTGTGCCATGCCCAGGGAGAGAGAGAGAGAGAGAGAGAGAGAGAGAGAAACTAAGCCCAGAATTCCCCAGCAAACAAGGGAAGCCAGACACGAAGGCAGAACCACAGGCTCCAAGCTGTGCCACCATGCCCAGGGCTCCTAGCGCAAATCTGTTGAAATCAAGTGGCTTTGGCCTTTTATAAAATGTAGTTTTTTTTTGAGTCTTTTCAAAAACTGGCCTGGAAAACACTATCATGTCTAGTGTGTAACAGTGACATGGGAAAGTTGGACTGGAATGTGCGGTGTTCCCCTGGGCAGGACGATTTCCCGGGCTCTTTGTCCGGTGGAGTTGAAGAATGAAACCATGGACGGAAGGTGGTATAGCAAAGGTGGAAATTTATTGAGAGATAAGCACAGACTCCCACGTGGGGAGGGGAAGAGTCCCACTGAGTCCCTGTTTCCATGGTTCATAAAGGCTGCAGATCTTTGTGCCTTGGTATCGCCTCTGATTGGCCACTATTCCCTTAGATTGGTTACTATAGTAACTTCTGCCACTCCCAGCTCCCTTGTCTTATGGAAACGTATCATTTTGTAGCTCTAGCCCTATTCTTTTTCCATGGACCCCTTAATTTTCTAAAATTTCCTAAACCTGCCTCTTTCACCCCTAAAAACTCCTTTCAACAGCATCTCTCATTTTGGTCTGATTCTTTCCACTGGAGTGCAAGGAAATAGAAAAAGGTTGCATTTTCAATTGTTTATGATGTCCTGGGCTCTGAGCCCTTTGCAGGTCAGAGAAAAGGGACATACATTGAAATTTGATTCTTAAAAGAAATCCCCTAGTTGTTTAAATTGTGTAATTTAATACTCTGCAGGGGAAGGGTTGGAGGACTCAAAAGAAACGGAGCTTCACCCCTTGGCTAAGGAAAGCCCATTTTGGCCTCTTATTCCCAGTTGATGTCAGGGCTTAGAAAATGAAGTTCTGTATGATAGGGTTTACCAGGCCATACCTCTCTGTTATTTGCTTAAATATTTGTTTTTCCTTCTCAAGTCCTGTTATTCATACCAGAAATTTGAAGCCATTTTTATTTTGTTCTTTCTATAATAACTTTCAAAGGTTTTTGTTTGTTTTCTATCCTTGAAAGACCAAATCAGCACTTCTGAGTGCCACACACTTGTTATGAGGATATTAACTAGGATTTCCTCATGTTCTCCCTCTGGGACTCACAGTAAAATGATAGCCTCATAATGGCTCTTCATTCACGCCCAGAGCATTTCTTCCCCTCGCCCCCTCTGACGTGTGAAAGTTGTATTTGTTTCCTTCCTCTGTTGCCTCTCCTAAAACATCAGGCTTTCTTCTGCGTGGCTATAGGACACGGAAATAGACTGGCTCTCCTCCATGGCAATTTCCCTTCGGTTCCCTTCCTGGTATCTGAGCAGCACTGAGGGACTTGGGTCACTTCTTCAGAATCCATAGTATGATACTTTACAGGAGGATGCAGAGAAATGAGTCTCAGACCTAATTCTATGGAACAGTTGCAGTAGGAATAGAAATGTAGAAGTTAGAGTCCAGGGGAGAAATTCAATTTTAAGTTTAGTCAGTTGCCTGCTGCTGGGATAAACAAGGCATGCATCTGAACGCAAGTATGCCTTTGTGGAATTGGCCCCAGAAAGGTATCTGAAGTGATTAAAGCAAACTGGGAACTCACAAAATAAGCAGCAATACATTCATTTAGCCACGTTGAAGGAAGTGGGGCCCAGTAAGTCAGGCCTGTTAAACTTACTTTCTGATTTCTCAATGTCCACTAGGTGTCTAATATATATATGAATGGACACAAATATATACACATAACTGCTCCCAAGTAATCACTATGGTATGGTCAGTGTGTAATTTGCTGCCTTTATCCAGAAAGAAGCTTTGAGAATGAGAGTGTTAGCTATTTTATATTCTAAGTCACTGGGGAGGGCTGATCCTTCATCCTATATAATAAAAGCCTAATAAGCAAATTGACTGAACGGCGGAACAGAATGGACACAAATATATACACATAACTGCTCCCAAGTAATCACTATGGTATGGTCAGTGTGTAATTTGCTGCCTTTATCCAGAAAGAAGCTTTGAGAATGAGAGTGTTAGCTATTTTATATTCTAAGTCACTGGGGAGGGCTGATCCTTCATCCTATATAATAAAAGCCTAATAAGCAAATTGACTGAATGTCGGAACAGCCAGTGGCTATGATGCCCATTGACCACCAGGAGGCAGATGCTCAACACAGGAGCTGCCCCCAGCCGCAGGCCCCAGGCCAGCCAAGTTGGGTGCCAGTGGGGGGTCCTCCCCCACCCCCCCTGATCGCCCTGCTGGTCACCCCACAGATTGACCCTGATTGCCGGCCAGGCCTAGGGACCCTACCTGTGCAGGAATTTCATGTACCGGGCCTCTAGTTCCTTTATAACAAGCTACTCAGCAGGAGTTTGGAGGCAGAAAATATAGAAATCATAGAAATCATATATCCTCAATACATACCTAACCCTCATTTGGAGTTGTTCTTTTATAGAAATTATGGAACCTGGAACTTAAAGGCAAGATTTTTAAAATAACTTGTTCTCAGAAACAATCATAAAAATTGGCCTCATTGATTGTTGAATAAGTAACTGGTAACTTCGACTCCTTATGTTCTGGCCTTTTGTGTCGGTGAAAGCCTAAAACTGTGGATAAAAATGGACCTGCAGTACAGGGTGGACTTGCTGGTGGAGAAGATGGTCACAGGTGTGACAGCGCTTCTTCCAAGTCAGTTCATCTCGGGCTTGTTCCCATGACTGAGGTACCAGCATCTCTCACTGCGGCAGGACCCAAAGACAGTGGTCGCAAAGCTTCTTTGGGGGTAATGGAGATGCACTGAATCATGATCAAAGTGAGCGTCTTGGTGTGAGATTGTTTTTTAAGCTTCCTAAATAGAATGAGCCTGACCTACGAGAATATGGTACACACGATAGAACTGAAAGGAAGAGCGGAGCAATAGGGGAGGAGGAGAGTTTCCATCGGAAATGACTGGAGTGCTGCCGAGGGCCTGATGGTCCCTGAGGTCGCTGCAGTGGGGGTGAGGAGGCACCACGGTGACTACTTGACCTAGCAATAGTGTCCGTCTTTTTTTTCTTCTTTCTCTGAATCGTAGTCTACATGGAAATTGATCAGACACATATGGAGAGCACCCTGGGGTTGAAGGGTTAGTATTTTGGTACCTTTGTAGCACATGTGTGGCCGCACACAGGATGGGAACCTGTGCTTTCAGGACAGGCATCGCAGTCTCACAGTCTGACAGTCTTAGTTTGACAGCTGGTCCTTGGCTTCTCGGGTGCGGCTGTTGCATATTATGTTGACACCTACTGCTGGGCCAGCTGGGAACTGGGAGGGCATTGGTGTGGACTTACTCAGCTGGGA
>NW_005355338.1:0-798 GCF_000412655.1 Myotis brandtii | reverse complement strand
TAATAACTTTAATTGTAAATGGATTAAATGCCCCAATTAAAAAAAAACCCACAAGATTGATGAAACTCAGGCTCACCAAGAAGAAAAGAGAGAGAACCCAGATAAACAAATCAGGTGAAGTAACAACTGACTTCACAGAAATATAAAAGATTGTAAAAAAAATTCTATGGACAACTCTATTACAACAAACTGGACAATCTAGATGAAATGGACATATTCCTAGAAAAATACAACATTCCAAAACTCAATTAGAAAGAATCTGAAAACCTGAATAGGCCAATAACAACTAAGAAAATTGAAGGAGTAATAAAAAATAAAAAATAAAAAACTTTCAACAAACAAAAGCTCTGGTCTGAAAGGCTTCACAGGGTAGTTTTACCAAACATTCCAAGAAGAACTAAAACCTACCTTCCTCAGACTATTCCAAAAAAATGCAACAGGAAGGTACATTTCCAAGCTCTTTCTATGAAGCCAGTATCACCCTAATCCCCAAACCAGATGAAGACACTATAAAGAAAGAGAATTACAGGCCAATATCCTTGATGCATATAGATACTAAAAGCCTCAACAAAATATTAGCAAATCACATCCAGCAATACATTAAAAAGTAGTTTAGTAGGATTTATCCTGGGGATGCAAGGATGGTACATTATCTGCAAATCAATAAAAGTGATACATCACATAAACAAATTGAGAGATAAAAATCACATAGTCATATCAATTAACTCAGAAAAATCATTTGACAAAATCCAACACCTTTGTTGATAAAAATTCTCAGCAAAGTGGGAATAGAAGGAT
>NW_005355337.1:0-802 GCF_000412655.1 Myotis brandtii | reverse complement strand
ACTCTGGGACCTGTGGATTTTACCTTAAACAGCCACAGGGAGTAGACGGAGGAGATGAAGCTAGAGACCATGGGCTGGGTAGGTTGCCCGGGATTTCTGGCTGGGAACTCCACAGAGGGAGGCGGATAGAGGCCGGCAGAGGCCGTGTGAATCCAGGGCGGAGAGGGACATGGAGGTCGGGCTCTGCTGACCCTCATGTGGAGGAAGGGACCCTGAGCTGGGAGTGGGGGGGCGGAAGCTAGACGGTGGACCAGGCAGGGGAGCAGGTGCACCTGCCCTGCACCTGGAGGGGGACAGCCCTGAGGAGAACGTGGTTTCCACCTGGGAAACCCCTTTTGGACTTCAGACCAATTAAACTGTGAGAAAATACACGTGTGTTGTTTTAAGCCACCGAGTTGTGGTCATTTTTACAGAAGCCGCAGGAACGAACACACTATGTTTCTTCCTCGCTGGACTACACGTCCAGGACGGGGCATGCTTCCCGGCACAGGGCCGGAACTCGGTAGACACTTGTTGAATGAATGAGTGGATGAATGAATGAGTCTCAGTGTTGTTGGTCTTAGTTGGATTCTCGTCAATGAGAACAAAATCAGTCATACAAGGTCTTCTGAGGAAGAATGGGTCCCGTCTGTCCTACGCCACTGCCCTGGGTTATGAGGCGATGGTTTTAGAGATGGGACTGTGGTGATATTGAAAAGTTTCGAACGAGGCCCATTTGAATGTAAACTCCATGAGGACAGGAATTTCCTCCTGCAGGATTCTCTGCCATTTCATTAAGAAGCATTATTGTTAATAATAGACT
>NW_005355336.1:1427-2313 GCF_000412655.1 Myotis brandtii | reverse complement strand
AGTGGTCAGTGTGGCTGGGGCAGGAGGCTGACCATGGATCCGGGAAATGAAGGGGAGAAGTCAACTTCTGGCTGTTTGTCTAGCCGACCACAGAGGAGCTCAGTGTGGACTCCTTAATGGACATGCCCAACCCCCCGCTACACGGCATGAGAAGACACCCCCATCACTCACCCAGGTGACTGTGCCCATCACAGGCTCTTCATCATTCGTGACCTTTGGTCTCCCGGCTGCTTGCCTCCTGCGGGCTTTCACTCTAAGGGAAGAAGTCAGCAGCCAGAATGGCTCAGGCACAGGAGGGCAGCTGCCCCTACTCCCTGATGGACAATGGCGGCATCCAGGCCCTGAGGCCAGACTCAGACCCTCCTGACATGCAGGTGAGGGTCCCGTCCCCCTGGATGCCCAGGGGTTTGACCAAGACTGAATGTTCATCACCAAGGCCCCTCTCACACGCAGAGATTGTGCACGAGCCATCATCAGTATAATTCATAGTAGCCAAAAAGCCCAAGCAACCCAAATGTCCAATGAATGAACAGACAAATAAAATGTGCCCCATGCATATCATGGAATATATTTGTAAATAAAAAGCAATGCAGAGCTGACACATGAACCTTGGAAATCTCAGGCTTCATGAAAGAAGTCAGTCATAAAAAAACATGTATTTTATAATTGCATTTATATGGAAGATCAGAATGGGCAAATCTGGAGAAACAAGAAATAGTGGTTGCCTGGGGCTGGGGGAGGATGGAGGCGGATGACAATGAATGGATGTGGAGTTTCTATTTTATTTTATTTTGTTAATCCTCACCTGAGTATATTTTTTCCATTGATTTTTTGAGAAAATAGAAGTGAGGGAGGGATGGGAGGGGGTGGAAAAGAGAAATAGAGA
>NW_005355336.1:0-1107 GCF_000412655.1 Myotis brandtii | reverse complement strand
TGAATTGTACACTTTAAATATATGGGATTTTACCTCCATAAAGCTGCTACCACCTCCGGCCCTCCCAAAACAGTCCCCTCTGGATGTACTCAGCCCTGTGCCTCCCTACCACAGAGGCTCACATGCAAAAGGAGATTAGACACAAACACAGGGACAGCAGGGCCATGGCACCAGCACCTCCGAGAGCCGCAGGAACCACTCCTGCCTGGGGCACGGCCTTCCCTGCAGAGAACAGGGGCTTGAGACAGCCATTCACAGGACTCAGTGTCAACTCTTCCCACCTCTTTGCAAAACCCGCTGTTGGTTCTGTTCAGGTAGGAGATGCAGGCCCTGTCCTAGCAATCACTCCTGTCCCCGAGCAGCCCCCAGCCCCACCTTCTCTCTGACCCACTCCTTTCTCCGTGGCCTCTGCCCCCAGCAGGCCCTGACCTGGCAGCAGCAGGACAGAGACGCTCTGGGCCCCGTGCACATTCCAGGCCTCACAGCTGAGTCTGAGGTCAGGGCTGAGCCTCTGGCGGAGGCTCAGGGAGCTGTTGGTCCAGGGCCCCTCTGAGCTGGAGGTGACCATGTGGGTGGTGTTGCCATGGTTCCCCTCCAGCAGCCCCGCCCCCAGCCGCCAGCGCAGGGAGGGGGCCGGCTGGGCCCTGGAGGAGCAGCTGCAGTGCAGACCCTGGTCCTCCCAGGAGCAGGAGGGTCCCAGCAGCTGCGGGGGGTCTGTGGGGAGCGAGGAGAAGGGTCAGCGGTGCCTCTAATCTCCCCAGAACCCAGCTGTCCTGCCCCCCGGGGTCTCACCACTCACAGACCACGGAGAGGCTGAGAGAGACGCTGTGGGAGCCCAGCGGGTGCCGAGCTTGGCAGGTGAACTCTCCTTCCTGTGCAGGCCCCACGCGAGGCAGCTCCAGGATCGCGGTGCTGGAGAGGGGGGTGGCGTTCAGGCCTGGGGACCCCCGGAACCAGCTCAGCTCGGCAGGGGGGTTGCTGTCAACCTCACAGCGCAGCCTCAGGGCCTCTCCCTCCAGGATGGAAAGGGATGTGTTTTGCAGATTCTTAAAGGCTTTGGGGAGAACGGTTATGAGGGAGGGAGAGAGAGAGAGAGAGAGAGAGAGA
>NW_005355335.1:0-2258 GCF_000412655.1 Myotis brandtii | reverse complement strand
CAAAACTTAAGAATTCCCAATGCCATTGTCCCTGACAGTCTATCCTACCAACCTTAGAGGTGATTATGGGATAGGGCTTGTATGGCTTGCACGTCACTGTCCATCTTTTGTAGGACATGCTTATATTGCCAGGGCTGGGTCAAGGGGTGAAACTGTAACTTATAGTCATACCTACTTCCCTAAAGGGATAGGAGGGCTACCCATGGCCCTTCTCTAGTAACAGACCATGCCAGGTCTACATTCCCTGTTTCCGCTCTCTCAAGGGGGAAGGCCTTGGGTCGCAATGATTCATCTGTTGCTTTTACCTGCACATGCAGTGTCTGAGGATACCTCCGTATATACTCGTCTAGTCTAATCTTTTAGGCTAGGTGGGTCCACCCCTAGGTGGAGCTCACATTTCCTGTCCCCACATGGGGTGATGGCCTACTAGCCACTGCTGTTTGTGCCATCGTGGAAACCACAAAGACAGCTCAGCTATCTGGTCTAACGGCCAAAGGGCTACTTTGCCCAGCATCTGAATCGAACTATATAGTTCATCAGTATCCGAACCGACAGCCACAGCTGTCCATGTAGTAGGGTTCTTCCCTACTTGACCTGTCTGTACACCACATGGTCTCCAGGAGGGGTGGCATACCCTCTCAGAACGGACTAGGGAGTACCTCCTCCACAGGAGTTTCATCACTTGACAGGTCTTATATGCCACAGTAACCAACAGGGTTTGCAATTCCTGTGACAGAGGGCTGGTACTCACCGCTGCCCTCTGTTCCAAATAGGCCTCCCGCTTTGCTAAAGTTGGGGTTTGTGCCACCTCCAACATGGTCATGGTTACACAGACCTACAAGGCAGCACACATGACTGCCAACTGTCTCTCAACAAGAGAGTATTGGCTTCCAGTTTCCTTCCATAACTGGGACTAAAACCTGATGGGTACCCTTCTCTGCCCACTTGGGCGACTGCCCTCTTGGCAGCTGGGCATCCTTCTCTACTTCTGGGGTGCAACCCCATGTCGCCCCCTTCTGGGACAACTAACATATGGCCGTAAGTAACAATGGTGCCAAGTGGGGACTGGACACTCGCCAATACCCCAAAAGACTAACAGGTCTGTAGACCAACATAGGTCTGCAACAACTGCTGGCAGCTGCATTCAAATCCACAAGAGAATCAGAGGTTAGCACAACATAATGAACACAATGAAACATTGGCCCAGGGCCGCCCCAGGCAGCCAAATCCTGTGCCATCAAACAATGACAAATGGTAGGGCTATGTAAACATCCCTGAGAGAGGGCAACCAAAGTCCACTGTTGACCCTCCCATGCAAAAGCAAACTGTCCTTGACTCTCTGGAGTCATGTCCATAGAGAAGAAGGCACCAGCCAAGTCCATCACGTAGGGCATTGCTCCAATGCCAGTGCAGGGCAATCTATGCATTCTGGCACCATGAAGTGTAACGGGGGAGTCACTCTGGTATGGGAGAGAGTTGTCTGCCTCACACCGACAGCTCAATTCTACACCCATCTACATGAGCAACTGGGCCAGCACATCTATCCGGGCTACTACAGAGCCAACTGTAGTCAGCATCAGTGGGTTCAACTTGCGGCCTCTGCCCCCTCCCCCAAGCCCACCCAACTGGGGTCTCGGCCTGTTTCTCATTCTAGGAGATAAGACTCTTTCTCTCCTGGAAAGTCAAGTCTAGAAGTCCTGGAGGTGCTCTGGCCCAGGAGAATTGCCTTCCCTCTGCACTTTCTGGGATTGCTGCTCCACCAGCAGCTGCCTGGGGGCTGCAGTGAGAATCAAATCTTCATGCACATTGCAAAACTTTCATTACTTGCTGTGGCTTGGGTGGCAGGTCCCCCTGCCATCTTTTGCCCATGGGGACTGCGAGAATGCTGGATCGCCAGGGCGAGGCCACTGCTACTGTGGAGCTCGGCTCCACCTTTGACCTCTGCCTGGCTCCCAGAAGCCACAATGCTCCCCACTGCTCTTTGGGCATCTGATCCATGCATTACTCTAGCATCTTCTCCACCACAACTGGCACTACCATGTCCTGTTCCCAAGTCTCTGAGGTTCAAGGCATTATGACTTCCAACAGGGCAGATGGGCACTTACCCCTGGATCGTGTTTGAGATGCCAAGTGTTGGAGTACTTACTCCTGAACCCTCCGCACTCTCCTGGACCCTGCTTGCTGTGACATCAATGCTTGGGCTACAGAGAGGCACGCCTGCACAGTGCATACAGTACAATCGCTGTGCCCTTCCTTTT
>NW_005355334.1:0-315 GCF_000412655.1 Myotis brandtii | reverse complement strand
CCATCCATCCATCCATCCATCATCCATCCATCCACCCCTCCATCATCCATCCAACCATCTATCATCATATATACAACTATCCATCCATCCACCAACCCACTCATCCATCTAACCATCCATCCATCCATCCATCATCCATCCATCCATCCATCATCCATCCATCCACCCATCATCCATCGATCCATCCATCATCATCTATCCATCCATCCACCCATCCATCCATCCATCCATTCATCATCCATCTATCCATCATCATTTATCCATCTATCCATCCATCTATCCATCATCCATTCATCCATCCATCCATCCATCCAT
>NW_005355333.1:0-470 GCF_000412655.1 Myotis brandtii | reverse complement strand
CTTACAGAAAGAGAAATTACAAAAACAATCCCATTTAACATTGCATAAAAAAATTAAGATACCTAGGAATATAAAGAGGTAAAGACCTCTACTCAGAAAACTACAGGACATTGAAAAAAGAGATAGAGGAAGACATAAACAAATGGAAGAACATACCATGTTCTTGGATCGGTAGAATCAACATCATTAAAATGTCCATACTACCCAAAGCAATAGATAGATTCAATGTACTCCCCATTGAAATACTAATGGCATATATCACAGATCTAGAATGAACTGTCCAAAAATTCATCTGGAATAAAAAAAAATCCAAATAGCTGCAGCAATCTTGAGAAAGAAGAACAAAGTAGGTGGGATCTCAATACCAGATATCAAGCTTTATTACAAAGCCACTGTTTTCAAAACTGTCTGGTACTGGTATAGAACAGACATATAGAACAACGGAATAGAATAGAGAACCCAGAAATCGA
>NW_005355332.1:0-512 GCF_000412655.1 Myotis brandtii | reverse complement strand
TAAGAGAGCAACAACAAAAGCCCAGAGTAAGCAGAAGAAAGGAAATGATAAAGATCAGAGCAAAAATAAATGACATAGAGGCCAAAAAGACAATACAAAAGATCAATAAAAACAAGAGCTGGTTCTTTGAAAGGATAAACAAGATTGATGAACCTCTAGCCAAGCTCACCAAGAAACAAGGAGAGAGGACCCAAATAAACAAAATCAGAAATGAAAGATACAACATACCCCACAGAAATACAAAGGATTGTAAAAAAAACAAAAAACAAAAAAACTACAAACAACTCTACTCCAACAAGCTGGACAACCTAGATGAAATTGACATATTCTTAGAAAAATACAAGCTTCCAAAACTTAATCAGGAAGAATCAAAAAACCTGAATAGGCCGATAACTACTGATGAAATTGAAACAGTAATTAAAAATCTTCCAGCAAACAAAGCCCTGGTGTGGACAACTTTACAGGGGAGTTTTACAATTCAAAGAAGAACTAAAACCTATCCTCCTCAGACT
>NW_005355331.1:0-522 GCF_000412655.1 Myotis brandtii | reverse complement strand
AATACAAAAACAGTTTTTAAGAAATTCAGTAAGGCAAATTATGCATAATAAACAGGAATAAGAGAGAGAACAAGATTGAGGATAATTAGAAGGCTTGTTGTCCTGACACCAAGTCAAGACGCCTAGAAATAAAAGGCATTTAGCTAAAACGTAAGTGCTTAAGGGAGTTCTGGGTTCTCCATGGGAATGACGAAGGATAAAGGCAAAAACACAAGGATACAACTTCAGACACATAAGAATTCAAGCACATAGAAAACTCAAAGTTAGAAAATAGGAGATATCAGAAAGGGGTAAGAGTTAAAAAGAAGTAAGTGTATAATGTTACAGGGTGGAAAACACTGAGGTGAGGAAAGAAACCAATGACCTCAAATGCAGAGGTCAAAGCACTGAAAGTAAGACACACTGCTATGACTAAAGTTGAGTGGTAACGTTTAAAAAACCCATTTCTGTAAAGTGATAAGAACAGAATCCAGAACACTGACAGTAGAGCTTCCAAGTGATAACATCTTAAGGAAGAAGTCT
>NW_005355330.1:462-2140 GCF_000412655.1 Myotis brandtii | reverse complement strand
AATTACCTCAGAACCATCAGAGTCAGGGCTGATATCTCTGAGGAATGAGCATGGCCCCAGGTCTCAAGCCAACACTCAATCAGTCTCACCCTCTATTTCTTCACAAGGACAATGAGTGTGCCCACACTCTTAGCAAGCAACACCACAGTCACAGAGAATAAGGATGCCGTGGTCATGACTTGCCACACATATGAGAGCTTCACATACTGATTGTTCAATGCTACGAGTCTGTGGCTCAGGGAGAGGATGAAGCTACCAACAGACCACAGAACCCTCCTCATAGACCCTGTCAGGAGAGAGAATGCTGGGAGCTACCAGTGTAAAGTCTCCAACCCCTTCAGTTCTGCTGAAAGTGTGCCTGTAGACTTAGATGTCAAGTGATCCTCCTCTCCTCCCCTATGCTCTTAAAATAAAATAATAAACTAAAATAAAAATGCACCTATTAGATTTCCTGTGGTGGAGGAAATTGCTTAGAAGACTTGCTTTGAATCAATAAATACTAAAAAATGTGAGATGGCATTGTCATTATTGTTGACGTAATGTAACATTCCACATTCGACCCCATCTCTGGTTGGTTCCATTTGCGCCATCTTCACAATGGAGGGGACACCATGTGCTTCACAGGAGGGGCAGTCATTTTGTGATGACCCTCGGGAGTAGGAGATAAGCTGACAGGAACATGAGCTCTGTCACATTTCCAGGGAGGATTCTGGAGGGTGCCTGGATACTGTTGATGATGGGAATAGACAAGAGAACACCTATGTGAGATGCAACAGTGACTTTGTCTCCCTGTTTGACTTGTCCCAAAAAATTACAAATGCCTTCTGGAGTATTCTTATGTTTATATCAATAGACTTACTTGCATGATTTCAGTAGCACTCTGTCCTCTTTGTTTAGAGAAAAGAATTGGGAATGTTGTTAATGTAACCATGGCTTAGCAAATGTTCTAGTTCAAACTGATGCCCACAGAATTATAAATGACCTCACCTTTTATGGGGCTGTTTTTGACCTGTTGAAGACTCATAATCTGTTTGAGAGGAGGGCATCACCCAAAGCTAGAGACTGCAGGTGAAGTGTGAGGGTGAGGCCGCCTAACCTCAAGAGGCTGTTAAATATCCTATCTCAGGTTTCAAAGAAAAACCAGCATCAGAGCAACATATAAGGTGAATGTCATTCCTCTGCACTTAGGTCATTAATCAGGGCAAATTGAATGACACCAGGCATATATGTGATAGGACCAAAATACTCTTCTTCCTTGGAGCTGACGATTGATCAAAGGGAAGGTGACTGTAGAGAGAAACGTAATGTCTGCATGGAAAACTCCAGAAGCACAGCATTCTGGGAGATCAGATGCCATCTCTGTTCAGTCTCTCAAATATTTGGCATCTATTTATAAATGGCTGGGAACTTGTACTTCTTTATAAATTGCAGGAACTGATGGCATTGCAAACTAGGACTTGGCTGAAAGAATTTAGTTTTGTTTGCCTACACTGTGCACAAAATAGCTGTGTTATGAACAAGAGGCCTCATTATTCCCTCAGAGTCTTTAATTTTTCTTCCTGACTAGGACTCTTATCTCTTCTTTTTTAGAGCATTTCCTTTACAAATGTAACTGCAATTTGTAATTACAGATTCTTTCTATCCTTTCAAAATATACCTAAGTCTCCTTAAAAGCTTC
>NW_005355330.1:0-230 GCF_000412655.1 Myotis brandtii | reverse complement strand
CAGTGATATGATTCATAGAAAATCTGCCTAGAGGGTTTGGGTGCATTCTGCTAAAATTTAATTCTCCTGTTTTCTGTGTTTCAGTCTCTGAAGAAGAGGAGGAGCTTAACTTGGGTGGGGACATTTAAAACCAAGATGTAAAAAACCCTCTTACCTTCACCAGTGTGGCCAAGTTGGTTGGCACTTTCTCTCGAACACCTAAAGTTTGCATGTTCAATCCTCGGTCAAGG
>NW_005355329.1:0-838 GCF_000412655.1 Myotis brandtii | reverse complement strand
ACCATCAGATCATTCATCACTTTGCTAAATTTGTCTCGGTTGGTTTTCCAGCAGCTGCTCACAGTAGAAGAGCAATGTCCGTCTGTTCATGAGCAACTAAACTAAAGCGGGTGCCACAGCGCCCTCTGGCAGCTGCTGAAAGGCCTGCTTCCAACCCTTTTAAACTTGTTTATTATGGAAATTTTCTAACACACGTGGATGGTGGCAGATGTGGGCAGGGAGGAGTTGCAGGAGTTGGAGAGTGGTTCTGAGGAGGGGGTTAGATGAGAAAACAGGGAACTTGAATGGAAACTGCACCTCTGACAGTGAACTATACTGCTCTTTCTTTGAATGCAGGACGGAGATTCTCACCAAGAGGATGACGAATGGCCGGGACGTGTACCGCGGGGTGAATGCCCTCCAGGCCAAAATCAACCTGATTGAGAGGTACGGCCCGAGTGGCCCCGCCGTTACCACTGCCCTGGCACCGAGAACAGCAGTGAGCTTGAAAACTGAATTTTTATGTTTTCTCATAGGTTGTATGAAATAAATGTGGAAGATGCTAATGAAATAGACTGGGAAGATCTTGCTGGTACCATAGGGTAAGACCATCCTATATAAAAAAAGGCTAATATGCAAATCGACTGAACGGTGGAACAACCAGTCGCTATGACACGCACTGACCACCAGGGGGTAGACGCTCAATGCAGGAGCTGCCCCCTGGTGATCAGTGTGCTCCCACAGAGGGAGCGCTGCTCAGCCAGAAGCCCTGAGCTGGGCTCACAGCGGTGGTGGCAGGAGCCTCTCACACCTCCGCGGCAACGCTAAGGATGTCCAACTGCCGGCTTAGGCCTGCTCC
>NW_005355328.1:0-932 GCF_000412655.1 Myotis brandtii | reverse complement strand
CAAATTTTTGTGCACCGGGCCTCTAGTACAATTATAAGCTTCTTGCAATTGCTTTTGGCTAGAGGTAGCTACCACTGCAGTGCCTGCCACATGAGAATCTCTGAACAGTCAGTGTTTCTGTGGGATTCTGGGAGGGGGGTGTGGGTGGGCATGACTGGGCATCACAGGCAGCAACCACTGAGGACCATATGTCCACTGTCTGAAGCCTCCTGTGGACCACTTTACAGAGACCCAGAATCTGTCAGCATCCAACAAACCAATGGCGTGAGCAACCGTGGTGGAGGAAAGACTACTAGAGGTTTTTGAGACTTAAGATCTACACTAATAAAAGAGAAACATGGTAATTAGCGTACGACCGCTACCCTTCCCATTGGCTAATCAGCATATCCTTATGCAAATTAACTGTCAGCCAAGATGGGCGATGTGATTGGTCGGGGTGCCCCGCCATCACCCCATGATCACCCCGCAGAGGGAGGCCCAGGCCATCCTCTGAGAGGTGATGGATGGGGGGGCCTCCATGATCAATCTCCCCAAAGAGGAAGGCCCAGGCTACCCGGCCAGTGGAGCTGCGGTGGGTGGGCAAGACCTCCCTCTGTGGGGTGATCAATCTGGGGGCCCTGCGATTGATCGCCCTAAAGAGGAAAGCCCAGGCCAGCCAAGTGATCACACCCCATGCCTATTGCCTGCAGAGGGAGGTGACTGGTGGCAGGGGAGGGGGGGCAGCACTGCACAGTTGGCAAGCCATGGCAGCGGCAGGGGCAGGACCAGCTTGCCAGCAGCTGGGGTAAGGAAAGTCCTGATAGGCCCTGATCACCGGCCAGGCCTAGGGGCCTACCTGAGGGGTCCTGGATTGCGAGAGGGTGCAGGACGGGCTGAGGGACACGCCTCCCCCCCTTCCCTGTGCACAAATTTCATGCACCGGGCCTCTAGTG
>NW_005355327.1:0-772 GCF_000412655.1 Myotis brandtii | reverse complement strand
TGCTGCTGTAGGGAGGCTAAAAGAGGCGGTAGTAGACCCCAGGGCTAACAGGAGCTTTTTATTAAAGTCCTGAGCAGAGACCAGACTGTTCCCGAGGGCCTCTCGGTGAGGCCTACCAAGGCAGCTATACTCACCCCTAACATGACAGGGAGGAAGGCGGCCCAGCGGGTCCAGGGGCAGGATGGAGGGAGCAGCCAGGCGAGCTCTGATTCTCCATACAAATTTAGTTGGGGAACTACTGTGACCACGAAGCAAGGCCCGGGGTCAGAGGAGTTCATGCAGTTGCTTAAGGTGCCATTGCATCAAAAGAAGGTACCCAGGCTGGCCTTGGTGAGACTGGCTGTGGTGTGGTTTGGGTGCAGTTCCAAGTGACTCATCCCCCAGTGACCAGATTACTGGTCTGGAAGCACATCCGTGGGAGAAGGGTGGGCTCTGGAATTTCAGGTTCCCAAAGGGAAAAAAGGGGGCCACCCCTGACCTCATTATAGTCATCATGGATGACACAGTCTCTCCAGCGGCAACCCCCATAGGTGTTGGCATCTTGATTACACCTGTCTGGGTTCCACTGGTCATAAGCAAAACAGACATAGGGTTGGCCACCATTGGCCACTGACCAGATGTCGACAGCCATCAGGATCTTTGTCTGGCATCCGACCAGAGGGCAGTCCTGAGATCCTACCTGCCGGGTGACTTGTTTGCGTCCTGGTAGTAGGTTTCATGGACCTTGAACCTCCCCACATAAGCAGGTGGGGGTTGGTGTAGGTTGCTCAGG
>NW_005355326.1:0-812 GCF_000412655.1 Myotis brandtii | reverse complement strand
AGCATTCTTTTTGGCTACTGCTCATTTGCATATGTATACAAATTTTACTTTGGACTTTACTAGAACCACTTGCTCATAAAATATTGGCTTCTCATAAGAATAAGTTTACATGAGATCTTGATTATATTGTGAAAATCTAACTTACCAAGTAATTGAAGTATGCTCCTTTATTGAAAAGCAAAGTAAGCAAACCTATACACATGACCCATGAAGTACAGATGCCACCCCCTCCCCACAAGCCAGTCTGAAGAGCAGGCTGGGTGGGGGTCTGAGGCATTATGTGTGCTCCTGTCTAAAATTCTGCTGCTGAATATTCTGGTTTAGCTTAAGAAGTATTCAGCAACCTTGTCCTGCAGAGCTTAGGCCCTGAAAACCCAGGCTTTCTTGCTCAGAGTAAAATGGCCCTTTTACAATTCTTGTAAATAGTTAACTTTAGAACTAATTTTTTTCTTTCAACAGTTCTCTTTTCCTTCTCGTTACATACTCAACCTTCACAAATTTCACACTTTCAAATTAGCCTTCAAACCTTCTTTCTATGTCCTTCAAAAATACATAACCTGCCCTGACTGGTTTGGCTCAGTGGATAGAGCGTCGGCCTGTGGGTTGAAAGGTCCCAGGTTCGATTCCGGTCAAGAGCATGTACTTTGGTTGCTGGCACATCCCCAGTGGGAGGTGTGCAGGAGGCAGCTGATCGATGTTTCTCTCTCATTGATGTTTCTAACTCTCTATCCATCTCCCTTACTCTTTGTAAAAATTCAATAAAATATATTTTTTTAAAAATGCATAACCATGCCTCAGACCTTCCATTAAAT
>NW_005355325.1:646-1467 GCF_000412655.1 Myotis brandtii | reverse complement strand
ATGCGGTTCAGAGGAAGAATAAGGTGTTAAAGGCTTAAATTAGTGTCTTGACATTGGGACAAGTGGGGCACCAGATGTACAGCCTGGCAGGGTAGATGGTACAGAAAACAGGGACATGAAAGAGAAGGAGACAGAATTCAGATTGGGGGTGTCCAGGGATAGGTTTTGGGGAGATGGGAGCAACCTTTCTTTGGGTGCAGAGTTTTATTTGCGGTGATGAAAATGTTTCAGTACTAGGTATCGTAGTGACTGAACAACATTTTGTCTATAGTGACAGTGAAATGTTCACTTTAAAAGGATTGATATCTTGTTATAAGAATTACACCTCATAAAAATCATTATGCTTACTGAAAGAAGCCATTCCAAAAGAAGAGCATACGGTGTAATTCCATGTATATAGCCTTCAAGAAAATGCAAAATAATCTATCAAGAAAGACAGGATGAGTGATTGCCTGATGACTGTGGGGTGGGGTGCAGAGAGAGGGACTACAAAAGCACATGAGAAACTTTTGCATGACAAGGAGTGTGTATTTGCATATATGTGGTTTTTCGCCTGTCACTTATACCATAGTCAAGCTGTCATCAAGGCTTGATGTCATGAATTGCTTGTGTAGTTTGGGAGGGAAGAACCCCTTTATTCTGTTATTGTTGTTCCCAGGTGGGTAGACCCTGGATGTGCAATAATGACAACAGCTGGGCTTTTATATTATTTTTTAGTAGACACTGTGTGTACTAGGGCACTTCTGGTCTATTAGCTCATTTAATCACCCAAATGAGTCAGCTTAACTCGTTTACTTCCCTCAACTTTCCCACCTCCTGGC
>NW_005355325.1:0-395 GCF_000412655.1 Myotis brandtii | reverse complement strand
AGTGCTCTAAGTACTGGGGGTGCAGGTGTGAGACAGAACAGACAAAACCCCAGTCCTCATGGACATGGCATGCTAGTGGGGCAGTCGCCCAGTAACCCACACAGCAACAACAGTAATAATATGATAGTACGTTAGAATGAAATAAGGATTGTGAGTGGTGTTTGTGATTCTTTCCATTTAAAAATGTTGGAGCAGATCCAGGGGTCAGGTACGAACCCAGGAACACTGGTTTTCAAGCAGAGCGAATAAGTGGACTCAGACTAGCCCTGCTCTTCCTCTCGGAAAAGGTCAGATTTCACCTAGATATAGGTGCGGTTTGTAATTCAAGTTTGAGAGAGGAACGTGGGGGGAAATCTGTACCCCACAAAGTCTGAGGCCGTTGGGGCCAGCGTGAT
>NW_005355324.1:0-3100 GCF_000412655.1 Myotis brandtii | reverse complement strand
CATCAATGTGAGAGAGATACATCAATTGGTTACCTCCGAGCTAAACCAGCTAGGGATATTCGTTCTTAACATGTTAGGAAAGTATAACTTCAACCCATCGGGTGGACTGGAAGGAGAAAAGTTGGTCTGTGGGCTCCCATTTCAGAGGCGGGTTGCTAAGACCAAATGCCTGAAGGTCAGAGACAGCATCCAAGCGGCCCCACACAGGACCCAGTTCCTGCCCAAGGGCTCCTAACAAAGGCCCAAACCAGGCTTTTTTCCAAAAATGTTTTTAATTCCAACATCCATCTTAATGGCTTACTGTAGACTAATTTAGCCAGTAGTTGTTATGCTAAAAATAGAAGCTAATGATTTCAGCTAAAAACAACTAAGCCAGCACTATCAAAAGCATATTTATTGTAAGAAACTGATTATCACAGGGTGCATTTGTTTTCCACTTCCTTTTCCCTGTAGAGAGGCTTACTCCGATTCCCACAGTGAAAGCAACAGCAGTTCTTCCTCTCCTGGGCCCTACAACATTAGGGCTGTGTTCTCTAGAGGGCACCCACTTCCCAGAGCACGGCCAATCATCTCACGCGGGGCAGGGATCCCACCGAGGGTCGGTCCCACCTGGTATCTCTCATTACCTCAGTGCCATTCAGCAAATACTGGCAGCATCAACTCATTTCTCAAGCGCCCACTGGTACCCACCACCAGCTCGGTACCATAGGGATCTCAATTAGTGGGCACTAAGAATGGAATTCCTTGGAATAATATTTGCAAAGCCTTTCTAGGGCATGACCTTGACAAAATGTTTTAATTTTATAATTGTTATAAATCATCAAAGAAATGATTAGCATTTGCCCTCCTCCAACGATTGCCCACATTGCTGGTCAGACTGAGACTCTGAATGATTTTAATGTAGGGCACAAATTTTAGGGCCGACTCAGAATTTTCTTTTTCAGCTTGTGCCACCTCAATGGATTTCCCATTTCCACCTAATGTTGGGAAACCTGTTTCTAATGCCACCGTCAGGATTCTGACAGAGGGGTCTTTCAGGCAAGGCGAAGAGCTCAGAGACGTGGTCACAGGCTAGGCTTACGCACTGTGTGCTCACACATGCACACACACACAGACGCGCACATGCATGTGCATGCACACAGATGTTTTTCCTTAAGGTTGTCAGCTCTAAATTCTTCCCTCCAGCTACAGCTACACAAGTTGTCCCCTTACCCCTACCCCATCCCCATGGACAAGCAAACACAGAAGATTTCCAAGGTCTGCAAACCCACGCACTTACCTACGCTCAAGAAGGTATGGTCTTCCTGCTGCCCTACTCAGTGGTGTGGGCTCACTCTCCTGGTGTAATAGTATGTTTTGGATAAACAGCGGCATCAAATTGAGCAAACACTCTCTTGCATACCTTAAGTTAGGGTTTCTTGAATAAAATACCCAATTGATGAGAATAGATTAGCTGAGGGTGGTGGGATGCAATTACTTCATTCTGAGACACATCAAGTCAGTGTATTTTCCTCAAGGAAAAAATATCTATTTTTACAGAGCAGCTAAACAGGTAAATGACAGAAAGTCCACTTTCTCTGCATACCTACGTAACCATCATTGTCTGAATAATTTCAGCCGTAAGGAAAGATGTGTCAGAATCCTAAAGGAAGGTTATACTCTGTGCATGGGATTACTTGAGCAAGGATGTGTACTCCAAGGAAAAGTCCTGGATTTTGACTAGTCAGCATAACATGTCACCGATACACCTTTAAAGGGCTTTTTAACAAGTTTCATTTCTCCCGATATGAAGCAAATTTTGAGTGTTGACATTTCTTTTAATTTTAAAAAGGTAAGTAGTTCCAGACTGCATATTCTTCAGAAGATTCCTTCTTTCTGTGCTGTACACATGGCTGGGCCTTCCGTAACCCTGGCAAGCTAAACTGCCTCATCATCGCAGCTCCTGCAAGTTTTCTGTACAAGTTGGTTCATCAATTAAAGCCAGGTCTGCACCTAAGCGCAGCTTGAAGAAAACTGCCAAGAGTGCATCGCTAATTACCAGGACAAACATTTTTATTTCAAAGTTGACAAACAGGATAACAATTCTCAAAGCCTATTAGCTCTAAAAAGAACAGTTGCTGCCCTAGCCAGTTTGGGTCAGTGGATAGAGTGTTGGCCTGCAGACTGAAGGGTCTCTGGGTCTGATGCCAGTCAAGGGCACATGCCCAGGTTGTGGGCTCAATCCCCAGTGTGGGGCGTGCAGGAGGCAGCCAATCAATGATTCTCTCTCATCATTGATGTTTCTTTTTCTATCTCTCTCTCTCCTTCCTTCCTCTCTGAAATCAATAAAAATATATTTTTTTAAAAAAAGAACAATTGCTGAGTTTGTCCTACCAAAGGCTACCCTCACGTATGACCCTTACCCATCTTTGGTCAATAAGTGAAAGGTAACACTTCTTAGAACTAATGCCTGGACAGTTATCCCAATAAATCCCCCTTAGCCTCTTGCTACAAAGGCCAGTCAGGTCCCAACGCAGAATCAATGATATTACTACAGATAGCTCCAGGGTAATTTGGAAGCTTCCTTAGCAAATGAGGGGACTCAGGTACCCTCTCAAGAGCTCTTAATTGGAGTTTTCTATAACATCTCTATGATAATATATTTGACTCTAAAGCAGTCCAAGTGAGGTAAGCCCTCAGGAAATGTCCTGAAGGGGGGAGAATGGCCACAAGTATAACCTGCCCTCAGCACCAGGCCACTAACCCAGAGAATTCAATTCTTGTGGGACGGTCACTCAAAGTCTGCTTTGAACCTACTCCCCAAAAAGCTGATGGAAACAGATGAGGAAAATTCTAAAGAACTACCTTGTACTTTCTCTAGAAACATAATCTATGAATAGCAAAACCAATTTGAAAAAAATATAGATGCTACTTAAATTTCAGAGCCATTATCAGTGTGAGCAAACTATGAACTAGAGTGGACAAGCATTTAAGTCCCTATTCAATAATTTTGATTGTTAACTAATTTGGATTAGTTTTGATTTAACAGAGAGCATGAATCAAAATGGTTAAAACCTTAATAACGTCATAATATTGATTAATATAGTAAATCCTGAATATA
>NW_005355323.1:0-479 GCF_000412655.1 Myotis brandtii | reverse complement strand
TTACAGAGAGGAAGGGATAGAGAGTTAGAAACATTGAACAGCCGGCTCCTGCACACCCCCTACTGGGGATGTGCCTGCTACCAAGATACATGCCCTTGACTGGAATTGAACCTGTGACCCTTCAGTCCGCAGGCCTACACTCTATCCGCTGAGCCAAATATAGCCAAACGGGTCAGGGCCAGAGCATACATTTTGATGATGAGGTATTTAACCTTTCTCTGTTTTTGTGTTGCTGTCATAGCTCAAACTATTGTAAAATCCAAGATCATGAAGAATTAACCCTATGTTTTTATGTCAGAGTTCTTACATTTAGCTCACATATGGCTTCTATGTCTTGGATAAATCAACCATTTTTACTGCAGTCACCTGCTCAATGACAGTCCCTAGCTGAACACCAAGGTTTTTTGTGAGAAGGACATGCAGAGAATAACAAATGGTTACCGTTCAAAAATCACATTCATGATACATTTTAACACTAA
>NW_005355322.1:528-770 GCF_000412655.1 Myotis brandtii | reverse complement strand
AACAAACTACAACGTTCGCTAATGACTGATTACTATACTAATGTTGCATTCATTTCCTTTATGCGCAGGTGCACCATTTCTCTCCACTAATACTAGCAGTAAATATTTTAGCAGCCAAGTGGATTAAAAAACTGTGGTACACCTACACAATGGAATACTACGCTGCGGTAAAAAAGAAGGAATTCTTACCATTTGCAACAGCATGGATAGAACTGGAGAGCATTATGCTAAGCGAAATAAGC
>NW_005355322.1:0-306 GCF_000412655.1 Myotis brandtii | reverse complement strand
TGTTAGCCTTTGAGTTTGACATGCTGCAGAAAATTATTGTAAAGATGACATGAGTCAGTCCACCCTGAGGTCCTCAAATAGTGGGTTCCTCTAGGTACACTAAGTAAGCTGTACTCAAGAAACACTGGCTTATTATTTTTATCTCTGGCTTGATACCAGAGATAGTGAAAAGCTTAGGAAATGTTCTAAACACTTCCGGGCAAGCTTATCCCAGTACTACTTTAGGAAGCTCTAAATCACAGCCTCCAGCTGTCAATAAGGATTTGATCCTTAAATGCTCTGGTTTCCAAGGAATGACTAGAAAGA
>NW_005355321.1:0-753 GCF_000412655.1 Myotis brandtii | reverse complement strand
TGGTGCACAGGTGGGGGTTGGCTGGTTTGCCCTGAAGTGTGTCCTGCATGAAGGTGGGGGTTCCCTTGGAGCATGGGGCGGCCTGAGCGAGGGGCCAGTGGTGTTTTGCAGGCCGGCCATACCCCCATGGGGTGAGGGTTCCCGCTGGGGTGCCTGGTCAGCCTTGGTGAGGGGCTGATGGCTGTTTGCAGGCTGGCCATGGCCCCGGGCAACCCAGGCTCTCAGACCCTCCTTGAGTGGAGGCCACAGTGGCTGGAAACAGGTATCTGGGATTTATTTTTCTTCTATAATTGAAACGTTGTAGACTGGAGCAGAGCCCACAGCCAGCCAGGGCAGTGAGAAGCTTGGCTTCCTCCATCACCAGGGGCAACACAAGCCTCCTGTTCGCTCCAGCTCTGTGGCCGCCGCCATCTTGGTTGGGTTTATTTGCATACTCGCTCCTGATTGGCTGGTGGGTGTGGCTGGTGGGCATGGCTTGTGGGTGTAGTGGAGGTATGGTCAATTTGCATGTTTCTCTTTTATTAGATTTGATAGTCAGGCCTGGTGCATGAAATTCATGCACTGGAGGGGGAGGGGGGTCCCTCAGCCTGGCCTGCACACTCTTGCAGTCAGTCCAGGAGCCCTCAGGGGATGTCCAATTGACAGCTTAGGCCCACTCCCCTTAGCGCTGTCACAGAGGTGGGAGAGGCTCCCGCCACTCCCCTGTGCTCATTAGCTGTGAGCCCAGCTTCTGGCTGAACGGCACTCCCCCTG
>NW_005355320.1:1180-2667 GCF_000412655.1 Myotis brandtii | reverse complement strand
CTTTGGGAACTGGACACTAGGAGGGATCTCAGGGGAGCAGCATGGTGCCTTCTGGAACCTGGGTCCCTTTGACACCCTGGGGTTCTGAAGTTTGGGTCAACAGGGCACCTACACTCACCCTGCGGCGGTGCTTCAGGCTTGAGGATATATCAGGTATCTGTGCCTCCTGCAGGGGCATGGAGTTGAGGACCCCATCTGTCGGCTCCGGTCTGTTCTCCTGTGCGGAGGTCTATAAAGACAGTTCCCAGTCACCAGGGGAAAACCTCAGAGCCCTGTTTTGCTGGTTTTCTAAAACTTGTGACCCTCCACTCCAGACACACAGAATGTGATCTGCTGAGACCTCTACTGACAAGGAAAAGGCTTGACAGCCTGAGGGCCTAGGACTCCCATTGGCACAGATAAGGGGCCCCTCTGGAACCCCATCTCCAACTGCCTGTCCTGGCCTTGGGGTGTGATCACAACAGGACTTCAAGGTTATCCACTGCTTTAAAAACTGTTCCTGCCCCGCGGTTCTCCCTTCAGGTCCCTCTATCCACCATATGAAGAGGGCGGGGGGGATGTGGGCTGCACAGGGATGGCCCACAGAGAAGGCTGGCCTGGCGTGAATGGGTCTGACCTAGGCCACCTTCACTTACCTGAGGGGATCTTCTTGAAAATGGCCAGAGAAGTCGGGCACGAGTGTTGAACCGTCTACAGAGTCTGGAACAACGCTCCCTGCAGGGTCTCTGGGAATCAGAGCCCCGATAACTGGGAACACAA
Source organism: Myotis brandtii (assembly GCF_000412655.1). Classification (NCBI taxonomy): domain Eukaryota; kingdom Metazoa; phylum Chordata; class Mammalia; order Chiroptera; family Vespertilionidae; genus Myotis; species Myotis brandtii. The sequence goes on along the minus strand of NW_005355320.1, from coordinate 1,908 downwards.
CAAGAGAACATGTTGAACTGTCAACTGTCTCTTGCCAAGTGAGTGGCAGTTGGGCAGTTGCTAGAAAGTGGGCGCCTGGTTACGGGGGTTCCAAGTTCTATTAGGAAGTGACCTCACTTCTTGGAATTGCCTCCCTGACTCCCCTCACCTAATAACAGCTATAGATATTCCTGTGGGCTGCTGACTGCTCACCTACCTTCTCCATGGAACACCAACAGTGTACACAGTGACACCAACACACTCTTTCTACAAGGTCTAGCTGCAGCCAGGGTACTAGATTTGAGGAGACATACCTGGGCTCAGACTCAACCCCTCATTCTTACCTCTTCTTGATCCTGGATAAGTCATTGGGCCTGTTAGAGCCTGTCTCTTCCCTGCCTGCACAATGGATTATTGCAGCATGTGCTTCTTAGCGATATTCAGGCTCATGAGTGGTAGTAGCTATAAAATAGGAGGAGGGCTGTTACAAGGCAAAGGTGCCTTCAACCTCCTTTTCTTCCTACTGTCACCTCCTCAGTGTCTGCTTTTCTTCTAATTCCATTTAGAGTCATTTGATCGTGTGTGTGAGTGTGTGTGTGCTTGTGTGTTGAAAGGACAGAACAGGACTGATAGCTGTGTCCTTAACCCCTCTTCCAAGAAAAAGCCACAGAATGCATCAGTTACTCAGCCTGCCCTTATCTCAGCCAATTGGAAAGTGGGGAAAACTAGCCCAAGGCCAAGAGTATGCT
>NW_005355320.1:0-228 GCF_000412655.1 Myotis brandtii | reverse complement strand
GAGGATCTGTGAAAACAGGTCACCCCCTCCCTTGTCTGTCTCTTGTCACTGATCATCATGGGGTCGGGACAAAGTTTGTTTGTGTGGGACTAGCCAATTTACTACAGAGAAGGGGGACTGGAACTGGTCTGTGTAAAGCGAAAGCTACTTTGTGCTTTCTGTTTGTACACATAAGGAAATAAAAACCCCTCCTTTAAGGGGAAGACAGTAGAGAACTTTTAATTGCTT
>NW_005355319.1:0-761 GCF_000412655.1 Myotis brandtii | reverse complement strand
ATGAAAAGGCCTTCCTGGGTGGGCTCAAGCCCGGCCGGAGGTGCTGAGGAACCAGGGCAGGGAGCGCCCGCACCGCCGCTGCGGAGACCTCCGGACCACAGGGTACTCTCCAGTACTGTAACTGCAATGTAGCAGTTTGCCTTCAGAAATTAGTTGTAAGTTACTTCTGATGTGAAACCCTACCTCAGACATTTCCTTTGCGGTTTGTAAAGATTAACAAAACAACCCATTTACCTCCCTAACCCAGTCACAAGTTTCTGCCCAATGAGAGAAGTTTTCTGGGCAGCTTTGCCCAGATTACCCCCCCACCCCTCGCTGCTCCAATCTCTTGGCTGGGGGCAAGGGAAGTTCCGAGGCTGACTCCCTGATGTTGCCAGTGGTGCAGGATCACTCGCCGGGGGCGGTTGTGGATGCTTCCAAGACTGAGGCCCTGAGGCTGCAGGTGTGTGTGTGGGGGGATCACTTCGGAGGGATGTGCAAGGTTCCAAGGCTGAGACCCCAAGGCTTCCCCTGGGAGGGGATCGCTCAATGCCAAGCTTCTGAGGCTGAGACCCTTTGGCTGCAGGTGTGTGTGTGGGGATCACTTCATGGGGAGTGAATTTGTTTTTGTTTTTTTATAAAGGGTCAGGAGGGCCTCTGGGCAGCATGCTGTCCCCTCCCCTGGACTGGGGGACTCCGGTGGGGTTGAGAGGGACTGGGCGCCACCATCTTGTGGCTCTGGGTGCGGCCATCTTTGTTGTGGAGTGACGGTTAATTTGCAT
>NW_005355318.1:0-825 GCF_000412655.1 Myotis brandtii | reverse complement strand
AATTTCCATTGCCCTAGGAGCTGTATCGGTGAAGATAATTGCTTCGGCATATGTCTGAGATTCTGCTGCCTGCGGATGCCTCTAATATTTTTATGGTTTCCCGTCTTATGTTTTAGTCTTTTACCCATTTTGAGTTTATTTTTGTGTATGGTGTAAGTTGGTGGTCTAGTTTCATTTTTTTTGCATATATCTGTCCAATTTCCCCAATACCATTTATTGAAAAGACTGTCTTGACTCCATTGTATGCTCTTGCCTCCTTTGTCAAATATTCATTGAGCATAATGGTTTGGGTCGATTTCTGAGTTCTCTATTCTATTCCATTGGTCTATATGTCTGTTCTTGAGCCAGTATCAGGCAGTTTTGAGAACAGTGGCTTTGTAATACAGCTTGATATCTGGTATTGTGATCCCTCCAACTTTGTTCTTCTTTCTCAGGATTGTGGCAGCTATTCAGGTTTTTTTTTTTTCCAGATGAATTTTTGAAGAGTTCGTTCTAGGTCTGTGAAATATGCTGTTGGTATTTTAATGGGAAGTGCATTGAATCTATAGATTGCTTTGGGTAGTATGGACATTTTAATGATGTTGATTCTACCAATCCATGAACATGGTATGTTCTTCCATCTGTTTATGTCTTCCTCTATCTCTTTTTTCAATGTCCGGTAGTTTTCTGAGTACAGGTCTTTTACCTCCTTAGTTACATTTATTCTTAGGCATCTTAATTTTTTTGATGCAATGGTAAATGGGATTGTTTTTTAAAAATATCTCTTTCTGTGAGTTCACTATTGGTGCATAAAATGCCATAGATTTCTTGGCATTAATTTTGTAT
>NW_005355317.1:0-475 GCF_000412655.1 Myotis brandtii | reverse complement strand
TCTTTCTAATTCTTTAAGTTGAAGAGTTAGATAATTTATTACCAGGTTTTTGTTTTTTGTTTGTTTGTTGTTGTTTTTTTAGATAGGCCTACATGTAGAGCTATAAACTTCACTCTCTGGACTGCTTTCACTGTGTCCCATAGATTTTGGATTATTGTGTTTTCATTGTCATTCGTTTCCAGGATGTTTTTAATTTCTTCTTTGATCTCTTTGGTATAACCTACCCATTGTTTAATAGCATGCTATTCAGCTTCCAAGTGTTTGAATTTTTTATTATTTTTGTTGTAGTTTATTTCTAATATTATGCCATTGTGGTCTGAGAAGATGCTTGATATGATTTCAATCTTCTTGAATTTGGAGAGACTTTGCCTGTGACCCAATATTTGGTCTATCTTTGAAAATGTACCATGTACACTTGAGAAGAATGTATATTCTGTGCCTTTTGGGTGAAATGTTCTGAAGATGTCAATTAATT
>NW_005355316.1:0-585 GCF_000412655.1 Myotis brandtii | reverse complement strand
CTATGCTCACCTCCCAGGGTGAAGATGCCTGCAAGGGGACTGAACTTGGAGTGGGAGAGCTCTCCGTGGGATGCTCCCCTGAAGCCACCTGCATGGTCATCCAAATGCATTATCTCGAACTCTGGGAAATGCCCTAGTAGCTGGCTGTGTCCTTTGGCTTATGTACCAGTATGGAGTGAGGATATGGTCCAGTGTTAGAGTAGCATTGAGCATCTGCCCCCTGGTGGTCAGTGCACATCATAGCTACTGGCCGGTCTTCTGGTTGTCCAGTCGTCCGGTCGTAATGGTCACTTAGGCTTTTATATATAGATGAACTACAACGTTCGCTAATGACTGATTACTATAATCTTGTTGCATTCCTTTCCCTTATGCGCCTTACGCACAGGTGCACCATTTCTCTCCAGTAATACCAGCAGCAAATATTTTAGCAGCTGATGGCCATGTCATTAGTTAGTCTTGTACTGACTTGTTTGTTGCGCGCAACAGGAAATATTTCACTTTCGGAGAACAAGAAAAATAGGTATATTTGTGTTACCCTTATTAATTTTTTCAGTTATTCAATTTCTGGTAAGTTAATGTTCAAGA
>NW_005355315.1:0-888 GCF_000412655.1 Myotis brandtii | reverse complement strand
CATCGCAGGTCCAGTCCAAACGTTCAGCCAGATGAATCAACAGAATGTAGAATAAATCAATGTAGCTTTCGCTTTACACAGACCAGTTAATGAGCAGCCAAAATAGACAAACACTCGTATTCACACTCTCTCAGTACACTAGCCTAGATGAGAACCTACCGGAGGAGTTAAGACTGCGTCCAGTCCCCCTTCTCGGTAGCAAATTGGCTAGTCCCACACAAACAAACAGCTGTTCACTCAGAGTTTAAACAAATTCCCAAATTCTAAACAAATTCCAAATTCAAATAAATTCCAAATTCCAAATTCCAAACAAATTCCAAATTCTAACAAATTCCAAATTCAAAACAGATTCCCAATTCCTGAGGGATTCCCAATTCCTGACAGATTCCAAATTCCTGAGGGATTCCCAAAACCTGAGGGAGCTCTATGGCTCCCCAGGAGGTGATCAAGCTCCCCTTCCACTCATTCCGAGTGGCCCGGACGGTAGGAGATTGGGGCCCCTACCTTACAGATTCTGCAGACAGGTCCAGAAGTGTCCGTCCACGCTCTCCAGATGCCGGCTGGGTCCTGGGCCGAGGTCTGGGAGTGCCCGGAGTTCCCCCGGTTCAATTCTGCTAAATCAGCAGAGCGGCACCTCCTGGGGGCCTATCCGGCTCCCCTGGTCCTCAAACCCAGTCCACACCGGAGGCCAAAAGGCCACGATGGGTGGTTCCCCGGTCTTCCCGAAATGTCAGGGAACCAATTATGTTACAGGAAAACCGGACAAGAACCAAACAGCGCTCTGAGAGTTTGGAGTTACACTTTATTCACCATGGCCGGCCTAGGGAAATGAATCCAAATCTAAGCAAAGTTACAAGCAGAACTTTCCTTTTTATAGATGAGCCAGCC
>NW_005355314.1:0-1634 GCF_000412655.1 Myotis brandtii | reverse complement strand
GAACAATAAAGATTTAAAAAAAAAAAGAAAAGAAAAAGATAAGTGTTGGCAAGTGTGTAGAGAAACTGGAACCCTTGTGCACTGTTAGTGGGAATGTAAAATAGTGCAGCCCCTATGGAAAACTGTGGAATTTCCTCAAAAAATTAAAAATAAAACTACCATATGATCTAGCAATCCCACTTCAGGATACATATCCAAAAGAATTGAAATCAAGATTCCAAAGAGATATCTGCACTCCCATATTTATTGCAGCACTGTTTACAATAGCCAAGACACAGAAGCTACCCAAATGTCTGTCCGTGGATGAATCGATAAAAGAAAACTACATATATTCTCAAAAAAAGAACACTTTAACAGTTGATAACTCACTTAATTTTTACTCCTTTTCAGGTTTAACTGATTTGAAATAATGGGTGAAACCAGACTAAGCTTTGAACAAAGACAATTTATTCTAAGGTACCACTAGACTTTTTTTTTTAAAGGGGATACATAAAATATAAAGTTTACAGTGCAAAACTGGCAACAGTCGATGAATTGAAGGAGCACAAATACTGAATAAAATGATTCTTGATGTTTGTGATTCCATTGCTTTCCATTATCAGCAGTGCCTGGACCAGAACAGTCATCAGTTTGAAAACAAGCATTGACAAAAAATTATTCATTTCTGTAGATTCTTTGAAAATGAATTGTGTGTTAATAAACACTGAGTTTATAATCTTAAAAAAAAAAAAAGAAGCACTTACTTCAGCACAGGAAGCGTTTCAGCGCACTCGGCAGTGGCTCCCCGGACACTCTGCCTCCTGAGCCTGAAACCCTCTCCCTACAGGGGTGGGATTTGCTGTCCACACTGATAGGGACTTGGCCCCGCGTGAGTGCGACAGCCACGGCGCCTTTGCCCTAGGACCACTCAGGGCAAATAAGAAGCCCCGTGAGGGCCCACGAGGCAGTCAAGCGCCCAGCACCCCGGACAGTGGAGCCAGGCCAGCTGCCCACGCCCCTGGGCATCTGGGAAATGCAGGTCAGCCCAAGGGTTAGAGAGCCAGCCGGCTGTGATGGTGGGGAATTTCCCAGCATCCTCGGCGGCCCTGGGAAACACTTTCTCTATCAAATCAACTCATTGTAAGAGATGGATTTTGAGTTAGTAACAACATTAATAAATCTTGTGTACACGCTGCATGCCACCCACTCTTCTAAGTGCTTTACATACATGATCTCCTGTGATGCTAGCAGCTACCCTGCCATGCGGGCACTGTAATTTTTCTCCTTTCCAGAATGTTCAAACTGAAGCATGGACAGCTAAGACCCCAGAGCGAGAACTATGAACTATTTATCAGTAGTGACTTTAAACATGTGGTCAATATTGTTATTTATAGTCTCCTCATCAGCTACTTAGTAATTTACTATTTCGTAAAGTGGGCAACCGCGGATGGTAAGATTATGCAGATAAGTGTTGAGACAGTTCCCCAGGGGCCTGTGAGCTGGTTTTTTCGTCTCCTGGGAGCAGAACAGGCAGCCGTTATTCGAGATTATCTTCTCCAGGATGTCTGTGTAGTGAGGAGTGTCGGAAGATAAAGCCTCCGGACCAAAGTGCAGGCATGATCGCTGCCCACTATGAAGGGTGTGGGTTCCCCCCT
>NW_005355313.1:0-445 GCF_000412655.1 Myotis brandtii | reverse complement strand
CAAGGCCTCCCGAACCCGGGATCAGCGGAGCCACGAGACCTCCCGACACCGGGATCAGTGGAGCCATGAGGCCTCCCGACCTGGGAGCCACAAGGCCTCCCGAACCTGGGATCAGCAGAGCCGCCAGGCCTCCTGGCCTGGGATCAGCGGAGCCACAAGGCCTCCTTAACCGGGGATCAGTGGAGCAGCGAGGCCTCACTGCCCCTGTGTCAAGCGGAGCCATGAGGCCTCCCAGCACTGGGATCAGCGGAGCCGCAAGGCCTCCTGGCCCCTGGAGCAGCATGACAGGGGGCAGCGCCCAAACCCCCTGATCGCCTTGCGGCTCTGTGTGTGACGGGGGGAGCTCCCCAATCCCCTGATTGGCCCTGCTCTGCAAGTAACAGGGGGGAGCTCCCCAACCCCCTGATCGGCCAGCTTTGTATGTGACAGGGGTGGCGCCACAACC
>NW_005355312.1:4701-5255 GCF_000412655.1 Myotis brandtii | reverse complement strand
TCATCCATAAGAATAAGGCTTTATATGCATAAGACCCATGGCTGCAGCTAAAAATATGTAGTCAATTCTTTTACTGTGGTGGCTAGCCATAGACTAGTAAAACTGCCATAACCCATGATTAATAGAATCCTAAACTACTGCTCCTATTGGTTATGCAGAATAGGTTAATGGGTACCTCTATCCTCAATGCGTTGTCAAATGGTTCATACATAACTTTATTGTATGTGAGCCTGATTTTAACTCAGGCCTGAATAAACTTTAACATAAGCAATTCAGAGGGAAGGGAGGTAAAGTATTAAATGGCAGGAATGGCCTGCTGGGGATGGGGAAAGGGAGAGTCTACATTGTATGGTCTGGAGCTATATTGGACAAACTTTAAGATCAGACACTTTAAAAATAGCAAAATTTTGCAGGAAAGTAATTACTAAAATTTTCTTGTTTGAAAGGAAATGTTTGCATAATATCTGTGTAGCTCAGCTGGTGTTGCTCAGTGGTTGAGCATCAATCTATGAACCAGGAGGTCATAGTTTGATTCTCCGTAAGAGCATATGCCG
>NW_005355312.1:0-446 GCF_000412655.1 Myotis brandtii | reverse complement strand
TGATTCATAACAGTAGCAAAATTACAGTTATGAAGTATCAACCAAAAATAATTGTATGGTTGGGGCTCACCACAACACTAGGAACTGTGTTAACGGGTCGCGGCATTAGGAAAGTTGAGAACCACTGACATAGAGAGTTCTGAGCTAAAGATACATCACACATAAACTTTCCTTAAGATGTAACATCCTATTGCAAACATAAAACATCTTTTGCAATGTTGTGATTGAATACCTGAGCGAATAAAAATGCAAAAGAATAAGGAGCATTTAATGGAGTTGGAAAGAAAAAGGCCAGAAAATATGATATGAATTATCTGTGCCACCTGGAATATGGTCCCCAAGGAGGTGAAAGAGTGGGCCGTTAGGTCACACTCAGTCAATGAATGACATCGGAATTAGAAAATTTTAGCAGGACAGTGGAGGGGTCAAAGGCACTCATTGCATAT
>NW_005355311.1:757-2980 GCF_000412655.1 Myotis brandtii | reverse complement strand
GCAGTTATATCCGGAATACCTGGAGTTTGCCCTAACCGGTTTGGGTCAGTGGGTAGAGAGTTCGCCTGCGGACTGAAGGGTCCCATGATCGATGTTTCTTTCACATCAATGTTTCTAACTCTTTATCCTTCTTTTTTCCTCTCTGTAAAAAATCAATAAAATATATTTTTTTTAAAAAAAGAAATACCTGGAGTTTGTTTCCTTCACAGAGGCCATGTCCTGTGATCAGGAGACTGCATGCTGGGAGTACACTGTAGAGGCCTGTCTTTACACCCAGAAGCGGGGCCCTCATCTGTCTCCTTCTCAGGACCCGCAATGAACCTGGCAGATCAGGGGGATACTCTAGGGGCGCAGCACCCGGGAAAGCTCAGCCTGCCCCTGGAGGCAGTCAGCGCCCCAGCCCAGCAGCCAGACCATGACATGCCCTTACGGGAGAGTGGCATCACTGTGTTCATGTTCTTCACTGAAACAGGGAATTTTTATTGCCATTAAAGATCGGGGAGGACACATTCCACGGGGTCACGTGTAAGAAGATCAGGAACTGGGTTAACGGGGAGCACACACAAGCCAAGGATTCTAATGAAGAGGCATAGAGCCCGCATTCCCTCTTCACCACACAGAGAGGTCTGCTGAAGTCAGCTCAGCACACTGCTGGGCACACCACAAATCCCAGGGCCCCCGGGGAGGCAGTCTGACTCTCCACTGTCTTAAAATGCAACCATGATACCTTCGGAAAATGGGTATACGTAAATAGAAAGGATTTAGGCACCAAACAGTGTGAGCACAAATGCAGCACAGCTGGGAGTGGTCTGAGCATACCAACCCCCGCCACCTGCTGGCTTGCGCAGAGCGGGCTGCTGCTGCGGGAGAGAGGGGCGCCTGTTAACGAGGGGTCAGGCACAACTTCGAGTTTCTCTTCCAATGCCCCATGTGTCCGTCAGCCTTTAATTGCAGGGGCAGGAAGAGCCACCCTCAGACCTGACCCGGTGACATAATTATCACCCGAAGATGCTGAGCTTGGAACCAAACAGAGACACTGGATGGGCTGCCTGCCTGTGGAGAGGGTTCGAGTGTGAGCTGCTGCTATTGCCCTTGATGTTGAGGGTGGGGTCATTCGTCCTGGGACTGTGAGCGGGATGTGAAGGCTTGCAGAGCGGGTCAGGGTCTGTGGCCTCGTGGGCAGTGCACGCATGTGTGGCAGCTGTTGTTTCTGGCTGTCCCACCGGGTCCAGCGTGGTTTTCCCCCACCATCCTTCTCCTGCAAAGAATCTGGAAGAGGCCTAGCTAGCTGTTTGCCTCCTTCCTGTGGACACAGTGATTGAGCCCTTCAGAGGCCGTTGTGTAGCCTAAGCTGCTCCGATTAAAAAAAAAAAAAATTCCCTGGAATGAACTGCAAAGTGTTCCATGTGACATCCTGCCCAGATCTTTGGAGTGACTTCCCGTTGTAATTAAATCCACACTCACAGCCTCTGAGAAGCCAGCACAGGATCTAACCCGAATTCTAGTTCCTCATCCGCTTCCTCGTGGCTTGCTGTCCTACAACCCTGCCAACACGGGCTTTCTCTGAGTCCCTATTCCATTCCAAGTCTTGCCCGCTCAAAGACCTTTTCTTTGCTTTTAAGTCTCCTCTTTTGTGACTCTTCTCACGCTGATTCATTTTTTTTTCTTTTTTTCTTGGTGGTGAGGGGAGGAAATTTTTAAAAATATAATTTCAAACTTACAGAAAAGTTATAAGAACAGTAAAATGAATTTCTGATTCCAATTATCCAGATTCATCAATTGCCCCATTTGCTTCTTCATTCTCTCGATATATATTGTATATGTAAATGCCATTTATTTACTCTATTTGAGCATAACGTGGAGATATTACAACCCCTGCTCTAAATACTCTTGTGTGTATTTCCCAAGAATGAGGACATTCTCTTTCAGAACAAGAATGCAATTTTCAAAATCAAGAAAATGTAACATTAGTATAACAGGATTCATTAATCCATTCTCCATATTCAAATTTCACCAACTGTCCCAATGACAGCCGTGAGAGCAGTATGTTTTCCAGTCCATTATCTCACATAGTGTTTCACTGATAGGTCTTTACTCTCCTTTTATCTGGAAAGGTTCTCAGACTTTGTCTTTTGTATCCATACATCACAAATTTGGGGAATATCTTTAATAGCTATCAAATATAGTCATGAATATTTCTGACATCATGTGACTATAGACTCC
>NW_005355311.1:0-563 GCF_000412655.1 Myotis brandtii | reverse complement strand
AGAATATTTTTCCCCCCCTGGGGATCGAGCCTGCAACCAGGGCATGTGCCCTGACCAGGAATCAAACCATGATCTCCTAGTTTATGGGCTGACACTCTACCACTGAGCCACACCAGCCAAGCTGAAAACTATTATTCATAGGAATTATTATGTAACCTGAAGGCCAAGATCATCATAGCCTCTCTGACACAGCAGCAAGATCTCAGGTCTCCTCTCAGCAGGAAGCCTAGCATTCATACTGACTTGTCAGTGCCCGGCTTTTGCTTTCTTACATCTGGGCTACCATTCTCCTTCGACCCATGGGGCCTGTGGACTTGGCTCTGCCCACAGTCGGTACCTTCTGAATCCCCCCCCCCGCCCCCCAGCTGCAGCTGCGGGCCTCTCTCCCACAATAGCCTCCGGCCCAGCAGTTCTCACTTTGGCTGCTACCTTAGCATCCATCACCTGAGGCTCTTTAAAGGCTGCTTCTGCCCCAGGCCAATTCAATCAGAGTTTCTGCAGGAGGGATTCCAGTTACTGCTCTCTCCTCTCCTTTATAAGCTTAAGCACAGGTCTTGATTAAT
>NW_005355310.1:0-523 GCF_000412655.1 Myotis brandtii | reverse complement strand
TGAGATGGAAAATTTTGAGCTGAAAAGTAAAATAAAAATAAAATATTTAGTAGAAGAGATTAGCATAGGATTTCAGCAGGTAGGAGGAAGAATCAGCATTTTGAAGATAGGTTATTAAGGTTCTCAAAATCTGAAGAAAAGAAACAACAAAATAAAATTGTCCGTGCTGATGAGAATTAAGTGATGCACTTTGAAGCAATGGGTTGATATCTTTCCTACCTTGAAAAAAAATTTTTTTTAAATTGATTTTAGAGAGAAGGAAGAGGGAGAGAAGAGTTAGAAACATCAATGATGAGAGGAATCACTGATTGGCTGCCTCCTGCACGCCCCCTACTGGGGATCGAGCCTGCAACCCGGCGCAACCCAGGCATGTGCTCTTGACTGGAATCGAATCTGGGACCCTTCAGTCTGCAGGCCGATGCTCTATCCATCGAGCCAAACCGGCTAGGGTGAAAATTTTTTTAAATAAACAGCTTTTGCAGTCATTTCTCACTTTTCATTCTCTCTAGGTCTCCAATATTAG
>NW_005355309.1:0-496 GCF_000412655.1 Myotis brandtii | reverse complement strand
CGCTGATGGCGCCGGCCCGCTCACAACCACTGACAGCACGGAGTGATTAGGGCTGATGCCAGCAGCGGGTGCGAGTGGTGCCAGTTCTGTCAGCGGGTGTGAGTGGTGGCTGCCCTGATCGCCCCTCAGGAGCAGGGGAAGGTGGAGAAGCCCTCAGGGGCAATTGGGGCCGGCAGCCGCTGCTCGCACCCGCTGATGGTGCTGAGCAATTGGGGCCAGCGCTGGGCGCCAGCAGCGGGTGTGAGTGGCAGCTCTGGTGCTGGCCATGGGTGTGAGAGGGGCCAGTGTGGGCAGCAGGTGTGAGCTCTGGGTGGAACCATGGTGTGCGGGAGCAAAGAATTTTCAATAATCACCAGAGGCTCGCCCCGATGACAGCAACTGGTGCCTCGCCTTGGTTTGGCGCCCCCACTCACTTGCTCCACCATCCCGCTGCAGCCAACGCCAGCCATGTTCCGCGCTTGCCCCCTGGTGGTCAGCGCACGTCATAGCGACCAGT
>NW_005355308.1:0-498 GCF_000412655.1 Myotis brandtii | reverse complement strand
TTCCCAGCTCCCTCATTCTATGGAAATGTACCTTCTGCTTCTCTGCAGCCCTGTGCTTCCTCCACGGTCCCCTTCATTTTCAAAAATTCTAAAATTTCTGAAACCTGTCCTATTTTACCCCTAAAATTCCTGTTTCAACTTTGTATCACGTTTTGTTTTCTATGCATTTGTTCATTGTCTATTTCCCCCACCTCACATGGGGCTGCATAAAGGTAGGGAGTCATAGCCCTAACCGGTTTGGCTCAGTGGATAGAGCGTCAGCCTGTAGACTGAAAGTTCCCAGGTTCGATTCTGGCCAAGGGCATGTACCTTGGTTGTGGGCACATCCCCAGTAACGGGTGTGCAGGAGGCAGCTAATCAATGTTTCTCTCTAATCGATGTTTCTAACTCTCTATCCCTCTCCCCTCTTCTCTGTGAAAAATCAATAAAATAGATATTTTTTTAAAATGCCAATGATATCATAATCATATAGCGTTTGCTTTCATTTTTTCTGTGACC
>NW_005355307.1:0-756 GCF_000412655.1 Myotis brandtii | reverse complement strand
GGATTTCAGTGTTGGGTTGTAGTTTGTACTTCCATCATACCATACAGCTCCAACCCACTCCAGGCTCTTTCCTGGAGCCTGGCGGGTCCAGTGTACACCATAGCTCGTTAAGGAGAATCCAGAGACAGTGCAGGTGAGGGAGAGGGTCTGCAAGGGCTTCACCAGTCCTGGGCCCGACTCCTGAAGCTGAACCTGGGACAGGACACCTGGGGACAGGGAGCCTCAGTCTTGTCAGTCACCTGCATTCACAGCCATCCCATGGCCCCTGTCTGACCCCTGAGACCCTCACCTTGGGGGGCTGTCACCAGGCACAGGAGAAGACCCAGCAGACTCATCTTCTTCTAAACCAAGGTTCTGCCTTCCCAGGGAACTCAACCCTGTGTGGTGAGGAGAGAGCTGTGAGCCTGCACAGCCCAGGAGAGGATGTACCCTGGAGCTTGAACAGAAATTTGCATTTGGGTCAGCCTTTTCCTAATAAGTAGAGGGACTGAGGTCAGTATTCACTTTGATATGAGTAACTACTACCAAAGCACAAGAAAAAGGGAGACCCTTGATTCCTGATGTTGGAAACTTTTTATTGTGTTACTAGAAGCCCAGTGCACTAATTCATGCACCAGTGGGGTCCCTTGGCCTGGTTTGTGGGATTGGATCAAAACTGGCATCTGACCACATCCCGAGGGGTCCCGGATTGTGAGAGGGTGCATTCCAGGCCGAGAAACCCCACCAGTCCACGATTGTGGCTGGGGAGAGACATGG
>NW_005355306.1:0-506 GCF_000412655.1 Myotis brandtii | reverse complement strand
AAATAAATGTTTCCCACTTTTCTTCCTCTCTTCTGAACTGCGGTTCACAACAGGAGATGCTCTGACTTCCCAGATCTTTCCCAGGTTGCCTCTGAGTGGCCTTTGCACCAAATCTGAGAAGATGCGACCTAACCATCAAAAGTATTATCATTCTATATTCATTTTCACTGCACCACCAAAGAAAAATATCACAGAGAATTAAGCAAATATTCAGTGATAAAAGAACAACTCCAGTAAATATGCACGTCCCTGTGATGTCAGCCACCTGCAGGCCTACACTGGACGACCCTGTTTCCAGCCTTCGATGACCCAGAGCTCAGGACATATATCAGGGTCCTCATTCTTCGTCTCTTTCTGTTACTGCTTTGCAAACTCCTTGTGCCTGGCCTTAGAGTGTCAACAATCAGAACCTGGGAAATGGAAATAAATCTCTCGTCTGGTTCTCTTTTGCTTCCTGCTCACTGAGGCGCCCAGGGTATTTGGTGGAAAGTTTTGCAGAACTGGCC
>NW_005355305.1:5142-6700 GCF_000412655.1 Myotis brandtii | reverse complement strand
GTAAGATTAGGTATGCAAGAGGTCCCGGTTTCATAGCCGGGTACCCCCTCCAAAACTAACTAACTAACTAACTAATTAACTAACTAATTAAGTATGAAAGGTATAGCCAACATCCCTGGGCTGGAGAACCTCTATACATAAGCCAGTGTAGAATGGAGGGCTTCCCTAAGTCTTGTGGTCTCCATGCCATTTTGTACAGTTACAGTATATTTACTTTGTTTTTACTTTTTAAGACTTATAAATCACTCTACTTAATTTTTGCCAATAATTTTTTTTTGTCTGTAAAAAAGCTAGGTGTTCCTTTCTCCCCCTATTACAACACGGTGAACAGAAGTTACCTGGCGACCTCAGGCGACACATCTAAACAAAAAAGGGCAAAGCCAATGTTGACAGAGTGTGGGATAGAGACAATTCAAGGGCGGTGATGTCATCTCCGAGCTCCTTCGAAAGTCCTTATTTAGTAGCGTTCGGAGAGCGGTTCCGAAATTTGTCCCCCCACCGGTTGCGTCAGGACATTTGTTGAAAATATTGACTGCTGGTCTCTGCCCTAAACTTACTGAGTCAGAATTCGCTGAGATGGAACCCGCAAATCCGAATTTGTTAAACCAGTGCCGCAATCGGCTTGGGAGGGGACACTGAGTTCTGTGAGCTCAGGTCACACCATGCAGCAAGGACTGGGAGCCCCTCCCCCAGCTCCTGCAGGAATTCATCCTCAGGGACACCCCAGCCCCATTCCAGCAAGGATAGGGTTCCTTTCCAGGCCTAGGAAGGGTGACCTGCCACTCTTGTAGGCAGACCTGCCTTCTACACCTTCTTCCTGAGTTTGGAAAGTTCCTGCCTCCCTGGTCTCTGCCCGAGGGAACTTGCAGAACTCGCTCTCCCAGACTCCTTCCACCTGGAGCCCAGGCCCAGATGAGGCTCCTCCAATAGGTGCGCCCATTTCAGACTGAAAGAAGGTGAAGATCCACCCATTTCCTGGGGCGGCTCCAGGCAGCCTGGGACCCAGGCCAATGGCCTCTGCCCAAATCTGGGTTGCCTGCAGGGTGAGAAAGGAAACTTTCTCTGGGGAACGGTTCAGGTTGTGTCTGAATAGACGCAGCACAGCCCACACGCCTGATCACACAGCTGAGTCACTAAAAGACAGGGAGGGGGAGGGACATCAGGGCAGAGCAGAGGTCTGGGAGGCTGTGCTGATGAGAAGACAGCTGCTCCTGAGATCTGTGGACACTGTCAGCCAGGAACTCAACAGCATTGAGGTTCTGGGGTGCGAGTGTGGGGTTTGCACCCTGCGGGGGCCCTTCTCAAGGCATCAGAGAAGCCTTAGCACACAGTCCTGTCCACTCCCACCAACAGCTCCCTCAGAGACTCCCTTCCTACTGTGTCCACCGTGGGACCTTACTCTTGGGACAGCTTCTGTCTTCTGCGTGAGAGCCCACCGCAGTGCGGCACCATTGGGCCTGCCTTGGTTGAAGCCGCCATAAGATGTTGGGATCCTGCCTCTACCAGTGGCTAGAAAAGGTTCTGGCTCTCTTGGTTATCAAGTGTGAGATCCTGACCT
>NW_005355305.1:0-1955 GCF_000412655.1 Myotis brandtii | reverse complement strand
TTTATTGATTTCAGAGAGGAAGGGAGAGGGAGAGAAAGATAGAAACTTCAATGATGAGAGAGAATCATTGATCGGCTGCCTCCTGCAACTCCCAGACTGGGGATCAAGCCCACAACCCAGGTATGTGCCCTGACCGGGAATCACACTCTAATCTCCTGGTTCATAGGTCAACGCTCAACCACTGTGCCATGCCGGCTGGGCATAACCCAGGAATTTATATGCATTTTGCATAGTCCATGGGCACAGACCATAGTGAGGGGAAGGCCTGGGGTGGTGCAGGGGCTGGGTTGAGGTGGGAGGGGAAATGTAGCTGGTGAATCCCCCTTGACAACAGCTTGGTACAGAGGGTTAGTGGCATTGCTGCCCCCTTGACCTGTGGCCCAGCGTCACGGGCATGCCACAGGATTTTGTAATACTGTCTGTGATAGAACTAAAAAAAAAATTATTGTAGATTCAGTTTAACCTGGCCAGCCTCCACTCTGCACAAGCAGGCTGGAATCAGAATCACACTCTAAAGTGAAGATACTCATAGAAAGTAACATTCAAGCAACAGAAATAATGACACGGATCACAGTGGTCAGCACCAGGGGTGCTCTCTGGACACAGACACCCATTCAAATGTTCTTACTCTTCATGTTTATATGTGTGATAAAATTCACATAACATAGTTTACCATTTAACCAATGTAAGTTCAGTGGCATCCAGTGCATTCAAGATGCTGTGTAACCATCACCAGAATGTCCTTCAACACTCCCTACACCCTAACACCCATTGAGCCACCATCACCCAATCCACCCTCCTCCCAGTCCCTAGAAACCATTAATCTGCTCTCAGTCTCCATGTCTTTACCTATTTTGATTTTTCAAATAGATGGAAAGGTACAATATGTGCTGTGTGTCTGGCTTCTTTCACTTATCTCAAAGTCCCCAGGATTTATTCACGTTACCCATGGATCAGTGCTTCATTTCTCATGAGAAATAACATTTTATTATATGTACATACCACCTTTGTTTTCAATATTTACTAATTGATGGACATTTGTTATGGTTCCATCTTTTGACTCTTGTGATTAATGCTACTATGAACAAGTAATTTTTGAACAACTGTTTAATTTATTTGGGTTCTGTTCCCAAAACTAGAATTGCTCGTTCACATGCTAATTTTATGTTTAACTTTGGGAGGAACAAGCAGTTTTCCACTGTGCTTGTACCATTTTACATTCACACTAACAAAGTATGAGGTTTGCAATTTCCCACACCCTTATCAACACTTTTGTTCTATTTAAAAAATTACCATCATTATAGTAAAGTTGTAAGTCCTAGTAGTTCTGATTTGAATTCCCATCTCAAAAATCACTTAGAAGAGAATGACTGAAGATGGTGACATAGAAAGGTCTAAACTCACCTCCTCCCATGGACACTATAGATAGTTAAGAAATGCACAAAAGAATATGAAACATCAAAAACATAAAACATGTGGGGGGTAAAAAGGGGGCTTTAGAATGTGCTTAACTTGCTATCTACTTAAAATAGACAGGTACAACTCGGCAGTTGTGGCTCAGTGTTGAGCATTAACCTATGAACCAGGAGGTCACAGGTCCATCCCCAGTCAGGGCACATGCCTGGGTTGCAGGCTCGATCCTCAGTAGGAGGCGAGCAGGAGGCAGCCGATCAATGATACTCTCTCATCATTGATGTTTCTTTTCTATCTCCCTCACCCTTCCTCTCTGAAAGCAATAAAAATACATTTTTAAAAAATAGGTATACATATAGGCTGATATGTGTGAGCCTCATGATAACCACAAAACAAAAAACTATAGTAGATACACAAACGATAATGAAAGTGGAATCTAAATAAAATGCTAATCACTGTCATTAAACCAGAGGAAAAGAGAGCAAGAGAAGAAACAGAGAGGAAGTACAAAGCAACCAGAAAGCAATGAACAAAATGGCAAA
>NW_005355304.1:0-721 GCF_000412655.1 Myotis brandtii | reverse complement strand
CTGCAGCGGCACTCATAGCTGCCCTCGGTGTTGTGGCATTGGGTGGATTTGTGGCAGGAGTTTTGCCCGGAGGTGCATTCATCCACATCTGAGGACAAATCAGGGAGAGTGTCAGGCCCTCCCACCTCTGCACATAAGCCTTCTCTCAAAGTACACCGAGGATACCCCCACTACACTCTACTAAAAGCCTTCTAGTCCTACAGTACACAAACTTGTGGTGACATTGTCCACTGTAGAAGCACCATAAGTCAAGAGCGCCCCTGCAAGGTGGACAGGGCAGGACTGTGTGTGTGCAAAGTGTCATCCCTAAGATGTGCCCTAAACTGTTGTGCCAGTGGGACTAGAGGAGGACCTGTGTTGGACTTCTAACCAGGAGGCTGCCATACTGATAGCTCCCACGTGCTGAGGTGGTGGGCTGTGGGCTGTGGCACCACTTCATCCAGAGCTGCACTCCTGCCCTTATTGGAACAGAATCTGAAGCTCAGCCCTGCTCAGCCCAGGTCCCCTCTCCTCACTGCCTGCACTGGGCACACACTATTGCTGAAAGTGTGCCCCCTTCACTGCCAAAGCGCCTTTTGGCAGCTTCCTTTAAGATGCCTAAAAAAAAAAAAATAAGACAAGGTACGTTTATGGGATTTGAACTCCGAACCTTCACAGATGGTGTTGTTTGGACCACTGGGGGAACCAGGAATTGGCTTCCAGCCAGGGCTGCAGCGGCACT
>NW_005355303.1:0-471 GCF_000412655.1 Myotis brandtii | reverse complement strand
ATAATGCTCTCCAGTTCCTTCCATGCCATTGCAAATGCCAAGAATTCATTCTTTTTTACCGCAGCGTAGTATTCCATTGTGTAGATGTACCACAGTTTCTTAATCCACTCATCTGCTGATGGGCACTTAGGCTGTTTCCAAATCTAGCTATGGTGAATTGTGCTGCTATGAACATAGGGGTGCATATATCCTTTCTGATTGGTGTTTCTGGTTTCTTGGGATATTCCTAGAAGTGGGATCACAGGGTCAAATGGAAGTTCCATTTTTAGTTTTTTGAGGAAACTCCATACTGTTCTCCATAGTGGCTGCACCAGGCTGCATTCCCACCAGCAAAGCAGAAGGGTTTCTTTTTCGCCACATCCTCTCAAACACTTGTTGTTTGTTGATTTGTAGATGATAGCCATTCTGACAGGTGTGAGATGATACCGCATCACCGTTTTGATTTGCATCTCTCATATAATTAGTGACTTT
>NW_005355302.1:0-350 GCF_000412655.1 Myotis brandtii | reverse complement strand
CAAAATATCAGACATATGTAATAGTAATATCTTTACCAATATAGCTCCCAGGGCAATGGAAACTAAAGAGAAAAAAAAGCAAATAGGACTACATCAAAATAAAAAGCTTCTATACAGCAAAAGAAACCATCAACAAAACAACAAGAGAGTCCACTCCATGGGAGAACCTATTTGCCAATGTTACATCTGCTAAGAGTTTAATCTCCAAAATTTATAGAGAACTCATACAACTTAACAAAAGGAAGATAAACAACCCAATCCAAAAAATGGCAAAGAACCTAAATAGACACTTTTCAAAAGTGGACATATCGAAGGCCAAGAGACATTTGAAAAAATGCTCAAAGTCACTA
>NW_005355301.1:0-454 GCF_000412655.1 Myotis brandtii | reverse complement strand
GAGAGATTGACAGCAATACAATCATAGTAGGGGATTTGCACACCCCACTATCACCATTGGACAAATCCTCTAAACAAAAAACCAGCAAAGAAACATCAATCCTAAATGACTCACTAGATCAGATGGAATTAATTGACATCTTCAGAACATTTCACCCCAAAGCCACAGAATATACATTCTTATCAAGTGCACATGGGTCATTTTCAAAGATAGACCATATATTGGGACACAGGCAAAGTCTCTTCAAATTCAAGAAGATAGAAATCATATCAAGCATCTTTTCAGATCACAATGGCATAAAACTGAAAATCAACTACAATAAAAACAATCCAAAAAAATCAAACACATGGAGACTAAATAGCATGCTATTGAACAATGACTGGGTTACCTTTCCGAAAGAGGACATACAGAAGGCCAAACGACATATGAAAACATGCTCAAAGTCACTAATTAT
>NW_005355300.1:0-316 GCF_000412655.1 Myotis brandtii | reverse complement strand
AAGTTTATTCTTAAAAATGTTACTGATTGAGAAATGCTGAATATTTGCTAAAAGTTTAAGGTTCGGATTGAATTGGGAAAAACTGTGTGTTGTGGTAGCTAAATGCCTTTGCTGAATGGATGTCTGGTGAAAGTGTGTGAGTGTGGTAGGAGGGGGCCTGCCCTCTCCTCTCCTTTGTGTGGCTTCACAACTTTGGTCAGGCGGGCATCTGAGTGAGGATCTGTGAAAACGGGTCACCCCCTCCATTGTCTGTCTCTCGTCACCGATCATCATGAGGTTGGGACAAAGTAAACCTGCTGTTCTTAATTACATGTTA
>NW_005355299.1:0-512 GCF_000412655.1 Myotis brandtii | reverse complement strand
GACCTGGGTCTATAACTTACCAGAATAACTTTCTATCATCTGTGGAATAGTACATTTCCATGTCTTTACTCTTTTTTAGGCCTTCATTTCTGGAGTTCTCTATACACACCCTTCTATGTTACCTGTGATTTCCAGAATAGAGTATGCTTTCTAGAAAACAACATACTCATTTTTTTAAAATGTGAACAACATTTTTATGATAAGACTAGAGGCCCAGTGCATGGATTTGTGCACCAGTGGGGTCCCTTGGCCTGGCCTGTGGGGATCAGGCCGAAACCAGCTCTCCCACATCCCCCAAGGGGTCCCAGATTGCTAGAGGGCAGTTCTTGGGTGACGCACCTCAGAATCAGGCTCCCTCCTCTCTGGTTCTGGGTGTGTCACCTGAGAACCACAGCTGCCAAGTCACCACAGCTCAGCAGCTCCTGCATTGAGTGTCTGCCACCTGGTGGTGAGTGTGCATCATAGCTACTGGTTGGAGTGTCATAGCTACCCATTGGACAGTTGAAAGGTTG
>NW_005355298.1:0-498 GCF_000412655.1 Myotis brandtii | reverse complement strand
TATCTCACTTAGTATAATCTCTCCAGGTTCATCCATGCTGTCGTGAAGATAAGATTTCTTTCTTTTTTATGGCCACGTAGTATCTCATTACGTAAACGCACCAAAGCTTTTTTATCTACTCATCTACTCATGGGCACTTGAATTGTCTCCAAATTTTGGTTATTGGAAATAAGCTAACAACGAACATAGGGGTGCATATATTTTTTCTAATCAATGTTTCAGGTTTCTTTAGATATATTCCCAGAAGTGAAATTGCTGGGTCATAAGACAGTTCCACTTTATTATTTTGAGATAAATCTATACTGTTTTCCACAGTGGCTGCACCAATCTTCATTCCTACTGATAGTGTATAAGGGTTGCCTTTTCTTCACATCCTCCCCAACACTTATTGTTTGTTGATTTATTGATGATAGTCATTCTGAAAGGTGTAAGGTGATAGCTCATGGTGATTTTAATTTGTGTTAGTGATGTTGAACATCTATACTAATAATAGAGGAA
>NW_005355297.1:9916-11121 GCF_000412655.1 Myotis brandtii | reverse complement strand
GACCCGACTGGAACCCCAATAGTGACAGCAGAGAGGAGGCTCTCGATCGGTATCTCCAGACTCTAATGGGGGGCATCCGAGCTGCTGCTCAGAGACCCACAAACCTCTCTAAGGTGACAGAGACAGTCCAGGGGCCTAACGAGAGCCCGGCAGCTTTCCTTGAGAGGCTGTGCAAGGCCTATCAGGTGTATACCCCATTGACCCTGATGCCCCGGAAAATTGGAGGGCTGTCAATGTTGCATTTGTTTCCCAGTCGGCCCCAGATATTAGGAAAAAATTGCAGAAGTTAGAGGGCTTTGAGGGGAAATCAATCTCTGAGTTGGTTGTAGCCCAGAAGAAGGTTTTTAACAATCGGGAGGACCTGACGGCAGGTTTAAACGCCCGGATGGCAAAGGTCCTCCTGGCCATGAGTGAGGAAAAAGACCCAAGGGGCCGGAGAGACAACAAGGACAAAAGAAAGCCTCGCGGGAAAAAAGAGTCCGACCCCGGCTTGGGAAAAAATCAGTGTGCATTTTGCAGAAAGGAAGGACATTGGAAAAGGGAGTGCCCTGAACGTGTGGGGGAACCGACTCCCGTGTTGGTAGAGGAGGTGGATTAGGGTTGTCAGGGCTCAGCTGGCCCCCGAGAGCCCAGGATAACTCTGACACTAGGAAACGGTTCAGTTACTCACTCATTTCTAGTAATGCCAGAGTGCCCTTACCCTCTGCTAGGCTGGGACTTGCTGAGTAAATTACGGGCCACAATCTCCTTTGAAGGGCCAGGGCCAGAGGTCAAGTTATAAGACCCAGGGACTATAGGGATATATCTCCTCACACTGCCCTTACAGGAGGAATATTTACTACATGAGGAGGAGCCAGGGGAAGTCTCAGCAGATGCCTACCTCCAACAACTAAGACAGGCTATCCCAGGAGTTTGGGCAGAGGACAATCCGCCAGGGTTAGCTAAACACCAGCCTCCAATTGTGGTCCAGCTGACCAGCAGTTCCACCCCAGTCATAGTCTGGCAATATCCAATGAGTCAGAAAGCGAGAGTGGGAATCGCCAAGCACATTAAGAGGCTGAAAAAGGCTGGAATCTTGATTCCTTGCCAATCTGCTTGGAACACTCCCCTGTTGCCAGTACAGAAACCAGGGACTGAGGATTTCAGGCCGGTACAGGACTTAAGGGAAGTAAACAAGAGGGTTGAGACTATCCATCCCACGGTTC
>NW_005355297.1:567-5476 GCF_000412655.1 Myotis brandtii | reverse complement strand
AAGCTTATAAGAAACTGAAAGAGGCCCTGGTGAGTGCCCCGGCACTCGCCCTGCCAGACTTAACCAAACCATTCCAGCTATATGTAGCTGAAAACAAAGGGGTGGCAAGGTGGTCCTCACACTACCCCTAGGACCATGGAAACGCCCTGTTGCTTATCTCTCTAAGAGACTTGACCCGGTGGCCTCGGGATCCAACTGCTTAGAGCCATTGCAGCCACCGCCCTGTTGGTAAAGGAAGCCTCAAAGCTAACATTTGGCCAAAATCTCCAAGTGGTTGCCCCACATGCAGTTGAGATCTTGTTAAGGAGACCCCTGGAGAGATGGATGTCCAACGCCTGCATTGCCCAGTACCAGGTGTTACTGCTAGACCCACCACGAGTCTGCTTCCTGAAAACAGCTGCCTTAAACCCAGCCCCACTCTTCCCTGATGAGGAGGCAGAGGCCCCTTTACATGACTTCGAGGAGACACTGACTTCCCTTACTTCCCTCCGCGAGGACCCTGTGGACCAGCCCCTGCAGAACCCAGACCCAGATGAGACCCTCTACACGGACGGGAGCAGCTTCCTAAAGGAAGGTACCCAGTATGCGGGGGCAGCAGTGGTAACACAGGAGGAGGTTCTCTGGGCACAAGCCTTAGGACGAGGCACCTCAGCCCAAAAGGCAGAACTCATAGCACTCACTCAGGCCCTCCAGTAGGGAAAGGGGAAAAGAGTGAACATTTACATGGACAGTCGGTATGCTTTCGCCACTGTACATGTGCATGGGGCCCTCTATCAGGAAAGGGGTCTCTTGACCTCAGGAGGAAAGGACATTAACAACGCTCCTGAGATACTTAACCTCCTAGCAGCCATATGGGGGCTAAAAGAAGTGGCAGTAATTCATTGCCGAGGGCACCAGAAGGGTAATAGTCCCAAAGCACAGGGAAATCGGTTTGCAGACCAAACCGCCAAGGAAGTTGCTAAAAGACCAGTAGGGCCCCTAGAAGTTCTCGTAGCCCTGCCAGCGCGAAGGCTCCCGGAGAAGCCTACTTATCTGCCGGAGACGCAGAGGCTAGCTGAGAAGCTAGGAGCCCGGGAAGGAGAAGCTGGATGGCTAATTCTACCAGATGGGAGGCCTATAGTGCCAGAAGCCCTGGGGCGGACCATCACTTCCCAGACCCACCAGAGTACCCACCTGGGGGGAACGAAGCTATCAGAACTACTGGGAAGAGAATTTTACATCCCAGGGCTCCAGAAAATATCCCAAGACTTGGCTAGAAGATGCCAAGTGTGTGCCCGGGTAAACCAAGGGCCCCCTGTTGTGGCTGCACCGGGGCAGTGATTCCAAGGTCAGAACCCTGGAGAACACTGGGAAGTGGACTTCACTGAGATACCAGGAGGACAAGGAGGGTATAAATACTTGCTGGTTTTCATTGATACCTTCTCTGGCTGGCCTGAGGCATACCCAACCAAGGCAGAGACAGCACAGGTAGTAGTTAGGAAACTCCTCACTGAAATTGTCCCCTGGTTTGGCCTACCACTATACATGGGGTCCGACAATAGCCCGGCGTTTATCACCAAAGTTACACAATCCATAGTTAAGGCCCTCAGGGTTACCTGGAAATTGCATTGTGTTTATAGACCACAGAGTTCTGGACAGGTAGAGAGGATGAATCGGACCTTAAAGGAAACCTTAACTAAGTTAAAATTAGAGACTGGCGAAAACTGGGTAAGTCTCCTTCCTTTTGCTCTCCTCAGAGCTAGGTGCACCCCGTATATAAAAGGACTCACCCCTTTTGAAATTATGTTTGGCAGGTCACCACCTCTCCTTCCCCAGCTAAGGGAGGAAGATCTTGCCCGACTGTCTACCCGAAATTTGCTTAAGTCCTTACAAGCTTTGCAGAGCAGCGCCACGTTGGCACAACGGGTGGTGAGAGCCGTAGGGGAGGAGGACGCGCCGAGATCCAGTCCAACGCAGCCTGCCTTCTCTCCAGGTGATCTTGTCTGGGTGAAGCGCCACAATCCTGGCAGCCTGGAACCTAGATGGGATGGACCCTACCAGGTAGTGCTGAGCCACTAGATCCATCATACTCAGGTTAAGAAGGCGAACGACAGCATCGAGGGATAGCGGGTCCAGAAGACCGGAGACCTGTTAAAGGTCAGACTCACTCGCTGTTCTTCCTGACTCTCCTCATCTGCCTACAGCTGGGACTGGGAAATCCCCATTTGGCCAAAAATTACTCTTTGGAGGTCACACGTACTATTGATGGGACTGTTATAGTCTCTGTTGTAGGAGTAGGGGCGCCCGTCATCTGGACAGATCTCTGTAAACTGTTTGGAGAAAACTGGGGGAATTCCCGTAACCAAACCACATCTGCCGGGTATGGCTCGGGGGGCCATCCCCGGGTCACCAGAGCCAGGGGTTATGGGTGCGGAGACCTGGCCCTAGAGCAAGAGTTATGGCACACTCAACATTATGCTTGCCCCTGGGAAGAGGGTAGTAACTGTGGAGTAGAGGGCAACTTCTACTGTGCCTCTTGGGGTTGTGAGACCCAAGCCCTATGGAAAAAACCTCCCACCGACAAGCTCCTCTGTCTGAACAGAAAGGTTCGACCTGGGGCCCCAAAGAAGAACTGCACTGTCGGAAATTGTAACCCCGTCCTCCTCATGCCTCTCGCCTGGTGGACTGACCAATGGGAAGGGGGAAAGACGTGGGGACTAAGACTCTATGTCAGCGGCCGAGACCCTGGCCAACTCTTCACCATCCAACGCCGGACTCTTCCCCGGTGGCTCAACCCGTTTGGCCCCTTGTGTCCTCTAGACAAGCCAGAGAGGCCGAGCCTGTCACAACACCCAGCCCCAGCCAAACCTCCTGGTTCCCCTGAGTCACAAAAGTCTGGGAGCCCCAGCCCTACTCCACCTGCAGCCACAACCCCGCCAGCCCTTGAGGACCTACAACAGCTTTTGGGTACAGGAGCAGGAAAACCAAACTGGCAGCTGCTGGGAACCCTAGGCTTAATGTTTTCTTTCCTGAATCGCACCTCCCCAAACCTGACCACAGATTGCTAGCTGTGCCTTAACCCTGAACCCCCTTATTATGTTGGGATAGGAACAGGGGCCCAGCTCGGGAAGGACGCCTCTGCCATCAGGAACCTTTTGGCAGAAAGTCTGCCAGACGGACTGTGTATGTGGGCACACAAACACCCAGGACAGGCTGTAAAGTTGATGGTTTTACACACCCAATACTCCAAAATCTTAGAGGAGGACACTGAATCAAAGATTTGATTCGGGCATAAGACCAGTAGGGAATGTGCTAGGGGCAGGGACTGTGGCATAGAAGAATTACTGAGTGTGCTAAGGGGCAGGGACCATGGCATAGAAAAATTACTGATTGTCTTAGAAAAACAATGTATTATGATTAAACCCAGCCAGGTGTGACCCCGTTTTCCTCCTATTTGTACTTGTGAACTTTTTGTGAACTTTTTACCCTGCCAGTTCTAGGAACAGCTAATGAAACGCTTTGTAGTTTCTTGAAACGCTTTGTAGTTTTTGCAAATAAAAGCTTTGCTGTAACCTTGGTCACTACTGCAGCTACGAGGCTCCCTGCGAGGAGGGATGTGCTGTAGTCACTGGCCAGTTTAATAAAGGCTCTTAAATTTAAATTCTGAGTCGGTAGTCTATCTCGCTGAGTGAACCCATAACACTGGGAGCGGCAGGATTCTGTCGAATTTGGATCCCAGGGTTTTCAGACCTGGCCAAGCCTCTCTATGAAGCTTTAAGAGAAGACAAGGCACCCATCGACTGGGGTCCCAAACAGGAGAAAGCCTTTGTCACCATAAAGGCAAAGCTCACTGAGGCCCTGGCACTAGGGCTACCAGATGTGATGGGAGACTTTAATCTTTTTGTTCACAAGAACAGAAGGGTAGCCCTAGGAGTTCTAACCCAGGAGTTTGGACCTTGGCAAAGACCAGTAGCCTATTTCTCCAAGCGGATGACCCAGTTGGTGGCCCCTGTGCCTCAAGGCCCTTGGAGCCACAACATTATTAGACAAGGAAGCAGATAAGTTTACCTTAGGACAAAACTTAAATGTAAAAGTACCTCATGCTGTTGTCACCCTGATGGAAGCAAGGGGGCAGCACTGGCTGACTCATGCTTGAATGACTCAGTATCAAGGGCTGTTATGTGAGAATCCGCAGGTACGATTAGAAGCAGTGAGAACACTTATTCCTGCCACCTTTCTACCCATCGATGAGGGGGCCCCTGAGCATGATTGCCTGGAAGTCCTAGAGGAGGTTTATTCCAGCCAGCCAGACTTAAGGGATAGGCCCCTGCAAAACACGGACTTGGTATTGTTCACAGACGGCAGCAGCTTCTTAGATGAAGGAAAAAGATGAGCCAGATATGCAGTGGTATCAAACTTTGAGACAATTGAAGCACAGGCCCTGCCTGAAGGATGGTCAGCGCAGAGGGCAGAACTTTGGGCCCTAGTAAGAGCCCTAGAACTCAGTAAGAATAAGCATGCCAACATCTACACTGACTTGCGCTATGCCTTTGCTACCCTGCATGTCCATGGGGCCATATATAAGGAAAGGGGGCTCTTGACAGCAGGAGGAAAAGGAATCAAAAATCAGAATGAGATTTTAAAGTTACTAGAAACAGTTTGGGAGCCTAAGGAAATAGCTGTCATCCATTGCAAAGGTCACCAGAAAGGGAAAGACATAGTATCAGAAGGAAACTAGCGTGCTGACGCTGCAGCCAAGCTGGCTGCTAAAGAAAAAGCAGCACCAGCATGGATCATGTTGGCCCCTGAATTACCTGAACCTCCAAAATACACTCCTCAGGAAGAGAAATGGGCCCAGAAAGAAGCGGGCAAGAGAACAATGGAAGGCTGGTGGATACTCCCAGATCATAGGGTCTATGTCCCAGAACAG
>NW_005355297.1:0-315 GCF_000412655.1 Myotis brandtii | reverse complement strand
TAAATACCTGCTAGTCTTTGTTTGCACCTTTTCAGGTTGGGTCGAGGCATATCCCACTCGCACTGAAAAGGTGAGAGAAGTCACTAAGGCATTGCTGAAGGATATAATTCCACGGTATGGAATGCCTCTGACCATAGCGTCTGATAATGGCCCAACCTTTGTAGCAGAAATAGTACAACAGGTAGCCAAGGCTTTAGGAATTAAATGGAATCTACATATAGCTTACAGGCCTCAGAGTTCAGGGAAAGTGGAGTGCATGAACTGGACTCTAAAGCAAGCTATGGCTAAGCTGTGCCAAGAGACAACCTTACCCTG
>NW_005355296.1:3323-5041 GCF_000412655.1 Myotis brandtii | reverse complement strand
AAAAACAGACAAAAAGATACAGAAAAGACTGATGATTGCCAGAAGAGAGAGGGCTTGGGGGATGGGGTGAAAAAGGTGAAGGGATTAAGAAGTACAAGTTGGTAGTGACAAAATAGTCAGAAGGATGCAGAGTATAGCACAGGGAATATAGTCAATAATATTATGATAAAGAAAAATGGTGGCCAAATAGACAGCAGTGTCATGTACCTCCTCATAGGAGGCCAGAAAAGCAACTAAATGTGAGAACACCCACCCTGAATTAACAAATTAGACACAGCTGAGGAGACCATTTTCAATAAGGAAGGACAGATGACCCTTAGAGAACGCTGCTTGCCAGCCATAACCCATGTGGAACCACCACCATGTTCTGGCAATGAGTGGCACAGTACCTCCTGGCAGGCTCCCAGACATCTGCAGGGAGTGCGTGGCTGCCAGAGTGAGCACCCACACCAGGCCTTCTCACCAGCCTGCTGGGACCCAGAATCCTAGGATCTGGCTCCAAGACCCTGCAGTGAGTGCAAACCAGGGGGGACCCTGTGCCCCACTCCCACCCCAGGCCCTAGAACCGTGCTGCTAGCCTGATCTGAAGCCACCCGGCACTGGCACCTGCTCCACCCTCAGCACCGGGACCTGCTGCCAGGGCAACCCAGAGAAACCCTGAGCACACCACAGGGGAGCCCTGACTGTGTGACCCAGAGAAACCTGTGCCTGCTCCACCCCAGCCCTCATTACAGTCCTGCTGGGGCCATCTGGAGCAACCCAATGAAAACCTCACTCTGGGTGACAGAGGAATGTGGACTGAGCAACCCAAGGCAACCACCCCTGCTCTACACTGAGGAGGGGTGAACTGGAGCAACCCAGCATGTGTCCCACTTCACATCACTTTGTTCTACAAGAAAGCAGGAACTGTGCAACACAGAATAACCTTCACCCACTTATCCCCAGCCCCTGGGACAATCCTGCAGGGGCTACCCAGAGCAACCTAGCACACGCCTCACTCTGGGCCATAGGAAAGCACTGATGGGGCAACCTGGACCAAGCCAGTGTGCCCAGCCAGTGGCCATAGGACAGTGCAGCAGGTGCACTGCCAGAGGGACCTAGGGTGCCACCCTGCCACAGTGCTGGGCCGCTCAGCAAACTGCATGCCAGAGGCCACTTGATCCACACAGGGAGTTGCACATCAAAGGAACTGTACCCTCACTTCCACTACCCTGAGCATCTGAAGTAGACAACTGAGGGACCAGATCAGTGGGAGAAGGGGATATAACTTGAGACAATAAAGGCATGAGACTCAAGGCAGACACAGCCACTGGGCTAATGATTTCCAGACCATTGTCCTGATAGGGTCTTCAACCTCTCAAACCCAAAATAGGGTGCCCAGGGCCAGACTGAGACAGCAAAATATGGGGAGACAAAAGACAACCCCCCAAAGAAAGAAAAGGGAAAATGGCCAGTAAAAGAACTGAATGAAACAGAGGTATACAATATATCAGAAAAAAGAATTCAGAGTAAGTGTCATACAATTCATAAATCAGATGCATGAGAAAATCAATAAATAACATAAGAATCAAGAGGAAATTAAAAATGATAAACAATCCAATCAAAAAATGGGCAATGGACCTAGATAGACACTTTTCAAAAGAGGACATACAGAAGGCCGAAAGACATATGAAAACATGCTCAAAGTCACTAATTATATGAGAGATGCAAATCAAAAC
>NW_005355296.1:0-1243 GCF_000412655.1 Myotis brandtii | reverse complement strand
TGGACTTAATTGACATCTTCAGAACATTTCACCCCAAAGCTACAAAATATACATTCTTCTCAAGTACACATGGGACATTTTCAAAGATAGACCACATATTGGGACACAGTCAAAGTCCCGCCAAATTCAATAAGATTGAAATCATATTAAGCATCTTCTCAGACCACAATGGCATAATATATAAATCAACTACAATAAAGACAATAAAAAATACAAACATTTTAGGCTAAATAGCACGCTATTAAATAATGATTGGGTTATCAAAGAGATCAAATAAGAAATTTATAATATCTTGGAAATGAATGACAATGAAACACAACAATCCAAAATCTATGGGACATAGTGAAAGCAGTCCTGAGAGGGAAGTTCATAGCATTACAGACCTATCTCAAAAAACAAGAAAAACTGGTAATAAAATATCTAACTCTACAACTTAAGGATTAGAAAGAGAGCAACAAGAAAATCCCAGATTGAGCAGAAGGAAGGAAACAATAAAGATCAGAGCAGAAATAAATTATATAGATAAAAAAATACAAAAGATCAATGAAACCAAGAGCTGGTTCTTTGAAAGAATAAGCACGATTGATGAACCTCTAGCCAGGCTCACCAAGATGCAAAGAACAAGGACCCAAATAAACAAAATCAGAAATGAAAGAGGTGAAATAACAATAGACCTTAAAGAAATACAAAGAATTGTAAAATAAGTACTATGAACAACATTATTCCAACAAACTGGTCAACCTAGATGAAATGGACATATTCCTAAAAAAATACTACCTTCCAAAACTCAATCAGGAAGAATAAAAAAATCTGAATAGTCTGATAACTATGGAGGAAATTGAATCAGATATCAAAAATCTTCCAGCAAACAAAAGCCCTGAGCCTGACGGCTTCAAATGGGAGTTTTACCAAACATTGAAAGAAGAACTACAACCTATCCTCCTAAGACTATTCAAAAAAATTCACGAGGAAGAAACGCATCCAAGCTCTTTCTATGAAGCTACCATTACCCTAATCCCAACACGATATAAAGACACTAATAAGAAAGAGAATTATAGGTCAATATCTCTGGTGAACATAGATTTTAAAATCCGCAACAAAATTCTAACAATTCGGTTCCAGCATTACATTAGAAAGATCATACACAATGACCAAGTGGGATTTATTCCAGTGATGCCAAGATGGTACAATATCTGCAAATTAATTAATGTGATATATCACATAAATAAATTGAGAGACAAAA
>NW_005355295.1:0-525 GCF_000412655.1 Myotis brandtii | reverse complement strand
GCCAGAAGAGGCAGAAAGGAAGAAAGGAATAGAGAAGTTGTTTGAATAAATAATGGTAGAAAACTTCCCTAACCTGGTAAAGGAAAAAGTCAAACAAGTTCAGGAGGCACAGAGAACCACAAACAAGAATAATCCAAACTGAAATTAAAATGCCAAAAATTAAAGACAGAGAGAGAATCTTAAAGGCAGCAAGAGAAAAGAAAACTGTTACCTACAAAGGAGTCCCCATAAGGCTGACACCTGATTTCTCATCAGAAACTCTACAGGCCAGAAGGGAATGGCATGAAGTACTCAAGGTAATGGAAAGCAACGATCTGAGACCAAGATTACTATATCCAACAAAGCTATCATTCAAAATAGATGGTCAAATAAAGAGCTTCCCAGAAAGGCTAAAGGAGTTCATCACCACCAAGCCAGCATTACAAGAAATGCTAAAGGGATTGCTGAGAAAAAGAAACGGAGAGAGAAACCTACCATACAGAATTAAAATAACTATCTTACCTAATAATAGACAAACATGTAAAT
>NW_005355294.1:521-1180 GCF_000412655.1 Myotis brandtii | reverse complement strand
TCCTTCACCTTTTTCACCCGTTGGCATTCTTTTAATGATATTAAAATTGAGCTGTTTTTTTTCTTTTGAAATCTTATAAATCCTATTTAAAACAAAAACAAAAACGGAGTACCCAGCCAAAGTGCTCTGAAAATAGTAAATACTGGTTGAATGAACTAATAAACAAAACAAGAGAACTAATGAATGAATGAAATGATATGGGTATAGGGAATGAAGGTGTTTCCCAGGCTTGTGGAATTGACTGATTAAAGAAATTTAAAAAATAAATGTCAACAGCACAGTCTCCACAAAAGAGGACTTGGACTGTGACTTCTTTCTTTGCTGTTTCTATGCACAACCTAAAAACTAGGACTTGGTGATATAATCCATCATCATGCATGTATCCTTCATGCTGTGTCTATCTTCCCAATAGCTGTTGTTAGTTTGCTGTCGACTCTAGTTGCAGAATCATTTTGTTGGCATTTTCGGCAGTGTCAAGTAAGCATATGTTTAATAGAGTTGTTTTTTTAAAAAAACACAAAACTAAGCAAAAACCTTCAGAGCTACAACAAAGAAAGCATTGCCATATTGTGTCAGAACATTGCTTCTGTTGACTGAGGAAAGGAAGGAACCAAGACCTATCTGACTCTAAAATCAGTGCTTTTTCCACATCTTCTACT
>NW_005355294.1:0-271 GCF_000412655.1 Myotis brandtii | reverse complement strand
ATTTTCAACCTTTTTCATCTCATGGCACACATAAACTAATTATTAAATTCTGAAGCACACCAAAAAATATTATTTGTCAATCTGACAAAAAAATTGGTATAATTTTGATTCATTCACACCAGGCGGCTATCGTGTTGGTTGTCATTTTTTTAATTTGACAATCTAAGGGAAAAGTGGCCAGTTTCCCTGACTAGTCAGACACTGCCAGTTTTAAAAATTTGAGGGGCATACCATTTGAAAATCGCTGTACTAGAGCAAATAAAATTAATCT
>NW_005355293.1:514806-518422 GCF_000412655.1 Myotis brandtii | reverse complement strand
AATGAGAAAGTCCATATCTCACTTCTCTGGCTTCCAAATTTGCCAACCGAGGAATGACTCAAGTTATCTCCTGTTGAGATAACTTCACAGGCATTACATTCTGACTGTCCTCAAGGGGAACTTGGGAGGTGAGAAATGAGCAGTGGGAAAATGTTGCCTATGCCAAGCTGAGAGCAGAGCAAAAAGTAATCTCTAGATGTTGCAGTGACTTCAGAGATATTAGCAGGGAAAACAAGGACACGTAACATTCAATGCTTATTAGGGTCCTTGTAGACCATTCCAGATCCCCCTGCTCTGGACTGTGGCCTGGTCCAACTGTAATTACCTTCCAAGGTGCTTTCCTCACTGAGAGAGGCAGGGACCTCAAGGACAGGAGCTCTACTCAGGAGTCAGGTTGGCCTTGTATTCTTTCATTCATTTAAATAGCATCTATAGCCCAGCTGGTGTGGTTCAGTGGTTGAGCATTGACTCATGAAACAGGTGGTCACTCTTCCATTACCAGTCAGGCCACATGTTTGGGTTTCAGGTTTGATCCCAGTACCGGACACGCAGGAAGTAGCCAATCAATGATTCTCTCTCATCATATGTTTCTCTCTCTCTCTCTCTCTCAAATCAATAAAAACATATAAAAATATTTAAATAGCATCTACATACTGAATTGTGTACCAATCTCTGTTCCATGGGTGGTGAATTTAATAATGAATGCCCTCGTGAATCTTAGAATCTAGTGTAGAAGGCAGATATAGAAATAATCTTACAAGCCACAATAACACAGATATGAAAATGGAGATATACACAGAGTTTATTGCAATCCAGAATGGGACTCAACACAATTGAGACAGAA
This sequence comes from Myotis brandtii, assembly GCF_000412655.1. NCBI lineage: Eukaryota > Metazoa > Chordata > Mammalia > Chiroptera > Vespertilionidae > Myotis > Myotis brandtii. Next base: position 517,578 of record NW_005355293.1, on the reverse strand, counting down.
GAGTAAGGCAAGAAAGTAATTTCATGGAAGGCATCATGTAATATGTAATATTTCAGCTAAGACTGAAGTCAGGTGAAGTCAATTAGGGGCCATAGGAAGAAGGAAGAGTAAAGCAGTCACAGAGGTAAGGAAAAGTGTACAGGAAATGGTGCTGCCAAAGGGCAAAGTGTGAGGCAGGAAGGAGCCAAAAATGAATCTAGAGAAACAAGAAGAGCCCTATGATGAAGAACTGGGACTTCATACAAAGGGAGAGTAGAGTCATCAAATGATTTTTGCAGAAGAGTGACAAAAAATTTCTATATCAGAAAAATCCCTCTAAAAACAATGGAAAACACAGATTTGAGGGAATTGGTTAGAAGGAGTTTGTGATAACACATCAGCTGAGCTAAAGAATACAGAAAGAATTCTCCTAATTATACCCTGATGTGGTTGCCATATGCAACTCTGTCTTCCTGCAGTCAATGACTTTTATATGGTCCTTCCCCATTGGAGAAAGAAGAAAGAGATGCAACTTCCTGGATAGAATTCCTTAGCTCCTGGAGGATTCTATGGCCTACTGTTAATAAATCCATAGTTCTACACCCATATAATGGGATATTATTTAGCAATAGAAGGAAATGTGCTATCAAACCATTCTTGGAGAAATTTAAGTGAAAAAAGCCAGTCTACCAAGACTATGTACTGTAATATTCCAAATCTATGGCACTCTGGAAAAGGCAAAACTATGAATATAGTTAAAAGATTAGTGATTGCCAGGGTTTGGGGAAAGGGAAGAAGGGATGAATTGTTGGAACACTGGGGAATTCTATGACAGTGACACTATTCTGTGTGATATTATGGTAGATACATGCTGCTATGCATTTGTCAAAAACCCATAGGACATGCAACACATGGCAAACCTTAAAAATAAAGGATGGGCTTTAGTTAATAGTAATGTATCAATATTGGCTCATCAATTGGAAAATATATCTAACCCACTAATACGATGTGTTAATAGTGTCTATAGAAGGGAGGGAAGTGAGAAGGTAACTCACCATACATTCTGCCCAATTTTTCTTTTTTTTTAAGGCGAGAAATGAGCTCATTTATACTGATACTAATGAATTTCCACTCTAATGAATTTAGAGTGGGTTTTTAAAAATGTATTTCAGTGAGATGAAGGGAAAGGGAAAGAGAGATAGAAACACCAATGATGAGAGAATCATTGATCCACTGCCTCCTGCATGCCCCCTACTGGGGATCAAGCCTGCAACCCAGGCATGTGCCCTGATCGGGAATCGAACCATGTTCTCCTGGTTCATGGTAGACTCGATGCTCAGCCACTGAGCCATACCAGCTGGGCCAGCTCAGTTTTTCTATAAGCCTAAACATTCTCTGAAAACAAAAATCTATTAATTTAAGAAATACATATTTCCCCTCCATATCTGCTTTCTAATTTCTGGAAGATTGTTAGTGAAAGTAGTCTCAGCTCAAGTCCATTGTGACTTTGTTCTCTAGGGCTCCACTGACATTTACTTATTGGGGATGTGGAAAGCACAAATCATCTGAAATTTTGTTTCAGTTCGTGAAAACTTCCTGAAGCTTTAGAGCCAATAACTATTGAATTTGCTTGATTATTTATTACTACAGGCTCAATGCACAAAATTCTGGCAATAGTAGGTCTTCCTTCCCCCAGCTGCCAGCGCCGGCTTCCCTCTGGTACCCGGGACCCAGGCTTCCTTCCCGCTGTTGGCAGGCACCTGGGATCTGGGCTTTCTTTGCAGGATGGCTTTGTCCAGAATGTTGTCCGGAAGGACGTCCAGTCTAATTAGCATATTACGCTTATATTATTATAGATTAGGACAGAAGTTAACCTTGTATTGCTATTGATGTGTCCACATAACCCTAGAATTCAGTTATCATATCTTTCCTACTCATCTTGTATTGGCTGCCTTGTGTATTATGATCCCCAAGATAAAAAACAGGGGCAATTATTTGTTTGGGCTTTCTAATTTCTCTCAACACTGGTTTGGCAGTGGGCTCTGAAACAGAACCACCTCTTAAAATTGAAAGAAAGATAATTAATCTATAAAAATTTAATTAACCTGCACAATGCTCATTGAATCCTCGTGGAGCTTAGAGTTTTTTTTAACTTAATAGCTGCTTTGCCTATTTTGCATCTTGTAGCCTGTGAGGATGGCATTAAATAGTCTGAATAATCCTGATAGGCCAACCAAATTAATAGAGTACATCTAAGGGTTGGATCCTTCCATCATTTTCTAATATCACCTGTGCATTCCAGGAGGAATATATATTTTATTGATTTCAGAAAGGAAGGGAGAGGGATATAGAAACATCAATGATGAGAGAGAATCATTGATCAGCTGCCTCCTGTATGCCACCCAATGGGGATGGAGCCCACAAGCCAGACATGTGCCCTGACTGAGAATGAAACCATGACCTCCTGGTTCACAGGTCGATGCTCAACCACTGAGCCATGCTGGCCAGGTAATACAACTTTTTAAAGAAGCAGTCTGATTGGAAGATGAAGTACATATATGATTTCATGAGGCAAAGATTGAGAAGGCATCTCCCCACTGGCTTATTAGTATCTTATATACCAGAATGAGATAGGTGTTAAAAACAAATCTCCCGATTGAGAAAATACCAAGTAATTCACAGAAAGATAAACTACACTATTTTCAGAACCCTTGCTAAAAGTAACTTTGATTCAAAGAGAGAAATGTCTCCAAAGAAACAGAACCAATAGGAAGTGTGTGTGTGTGTATATAT
>NW_005355293.1:470139-514651 GCF_000412655.1 Myotis brandtii | reverse complement strand
TGTGTGTGTGTGTGTGTGTGTATGTATGTATGTATGTATGTAATGTAAGGAATAAGCTCAATCAGTTATGAAGGCTGACTAGTCCCAAGATCTGTAGTTGGAAAGTTGGAGACCCAGGAGAGCTGGTGGTATAGTTACAGTCCAGTAGTAACGCCTGAGATCTAGGATGGGCAATCCAGTCCAAATGCCAGCAGGCATGAGACTCAAAAGCAAATGTTTTCGTTCAAGTCTAAAGACAGGTAAAAACCAAGGCCCCAGTTCAAGGCAGTCAGAAAGGAGGAGCTCCCTCTTACTCCCAGAAGTGTCAGGCTTTTTGTTCTTTTCAGGCCTTCAACTGATTAGGTGAGACCCATCCACATGAGGAAGACCAATCTGCTGCCATCTCAAAATACCATAGAGTGGGTGGTTTAAACAATAGGAAATTTTTTCTCACAGCTCTGAAGGCTGGGAAGTCCAAGATCAAGATGTTAGCTCTCTTCCTGGCTTGCAGATAGCTGTCTTCTCATTATAATTTCTCATGGTGAAGAGAGGCCATGGAGAGGAAGACAAGGGGAGGGAGGGTGGGAGGAAAGAAGAGAGAATGCTTTGTCAGCTCTCTGATGTCTCTTTATAAGGATACAAATACAATCCTCGGGCCCCACCCTTATTACCTCATTGAACTTTAATTACCTCTCTGTAAGCCTTATCTCTAAATAAACATTGGGGGTTAGGGCTTCAAAAAATGAATGGGGTGTGGGGGGTGAGGAAGGGGAAGGTGGAGATTCAGTCCACAGCAACTACCTAGCAGAGCTCTCAAAAGAGAGCAAGTATTTAAAGCTAGTTCTCTCTTTCCCAAATCATTAACTTCCTACCCTGGCCCTTTTTATTGTATATCAGAAACAGGATATCAAACAGAGACCTCAGATGAAAAAGATAGCTAATGACACTTATTTTATAGATTATTGGAAGGATTAAACTCATGAATGTATTTGAATTTTGTATAAAATTTTACTTAATCTTTACATGTTGTTTTACAACCTGTATTTTTACTCAACAACATATAATAAATAATTTTTTTTGTTTCATTAAATGTAAAACTAGATAACTTCAGTTTGATGTATATTATTTTATTTCTTTTTGGTCATCCTATATTTAACTTTCCTCCTCTTCAATGTCATGTTGCCTATCTATTTGCTATTATATACAACTAGAGGCCTGGTGCACAGATTCATGCACCGTTGGCCCTCCTTCTTCTGGCCTGCACCCTCTTGCAATCTGGAACCCCTCAGGGGATGTCAGACTGCCGGTTTTGGCCCCATCCCTGCAGACCAGGCTGGGGGACCCCACCGGGCCTCTAGTATGCATATAAGATCTTTGGTTAATCTCTCCCCACCCTCTCCTCTCCCCGCTTCCCTCTGAGATTCATTAGTCTGTTCCATGTTGCCATGAATATGTGTTGAGCATCTTCCCCCTGGTGATCAGTGCACTACTGGTCAAATGGTTGAAGGGTTGCTTAGGCTTTTATATATATAGATGGCACAATGAACATTCTCATACATGCATTGTTGCACTTGTGTATATATATGTTCATTCAACTTCATCTTCAGGTTTGATGCAAATTACTAAAAGGTCATCCAGAACATTTTGACCATTCTTAAGGTATTTTGTTTCACGTTCTTGGTGTTCAATTCTACTATCAGGGACCATCACTTCCTTCTCCAGATATAGCCTACATTTGTTCTTTTCCCCAACATTTACTTCTGCAGGTAACCTTGACACTTACCTTGCTGAGAAGAAACTTTGTTATATTCTGAAAAATCACTTATTCAACTTTCAAGCTTTTTCTTTAATTAAACACCCTGAATTAGGAGAATCATGCTGCTGCATTAGATTTCATGTGTTAATATAATTCAAATTAAATGCCAGCTCTAGGCCAAAAGTAAAAGGTCACAGATGCAAGAAACAGTGCTCCTTTTGATCAATGCAAAAGGTGCTTTTCTCCACTTGGCTGATTTTCTTGTTTGTTGGTTCCAACCTACACACACACACACACACACACACACACACACACACACACAACACTCGTGCACGCTTTTTTTCTCTATCTGTGCCTGTTTTTCTACCCCTTCACATATGTTGCACAAAGTTACTTCTTCAAAAGCTCTTTTTTTTTAATTTTTTAAAATGTTTTTATTGATTTCAGAGAGGAAGGGAGAAGGAGCGAGAGAGATAGAAACATCAACAATGAGAGAAAAATCATTGATTGGCTCCCTCCTTCACACCCCGTACTGGGGATCAACCAGCAACCCAGGCATGTGCCCTGACCAGGATCGAACCATGACATCCTGGTTCATAGGCTGACACTCAACCACTCAGCAACACTGGCCAGGCCTGAAACAAATTTTAAAAATCCCTTTCATGAGCACATAATGTAGTAGCCTAAGGTTAGAGAGCAGGATATACAAAATCAGTCTATAATAATAAAAGGGTAATATGCTAATTAGACCGGACGTCTTTTGGAAGTCCTTCCTGAAGAAGCCGGGGCTGGAGGGAAGCCAGCCGGGGTCCCGGGTGACTGTGGGCAGCCGGAGGAGAGAAGCCCGGGTCCTGGGGATTCAAAAGCTCTTTAACTGGAAAATGCTGATGTCTGTAGAGGATTAACAACTGAGGAATAGAATAAGCTATAAATCATGGACTTTAAGAATATTAAGAGGAAACTACCCTCCATCCCTACCTCTCTGTATACTCAAATTGCACCAAGTCTCTATGACATCTTCTCAAGGATCTCTTTCCTCCTCCACTGGATCCCTAAAGCACCACTTGGATTAATCAAGTACTTAATTATAGACTCTTTGCCAAATGTTTTCAGGTTGTGAAACTTGTTTCTCTCAACAAAATTGTAAGTTTCCAAAGGCAGGGATTTTGACTTCTCTTTTTTTCTGCCTTGCCTCATACTAAAAAATAGTAAATAGTAGAACTTGTGTAAACATTAATAGATTGCTGTGAATAGTGGGGAGGTAAAGAAGAAGGTGTTGGCCTGATTGGCGTGGCTCAGTGGTTGAGCATCAACCTAGAACCAGGAGGTTATGGTTCGATTCCCAGTCAGGGCACATGTCCGGTTTGTGGGCTCGATCCTCAGTGAGGGGCATGCAAGAGGCAGCCAATCAATGATTCTCTCTCATCATTGATGTTTCTATCTCTCTCTTCTTCTTCCTTCCTCTCTGAAATCAATAAAATACATATTAAAATTAAAAAAGAAAGGTTGGTTATCTTGGTAGACATAAAACTCCTGGGGTCTCTGAAGGTACAGACAGGGCAGCAACCTTGAGCCGGCAGCTCTTTCCCCACCAGGCAGACTCAGGGTTCCGAAAGCACCTATATACAAGCCAGATGTTTCCTTTTTCATGTCTTTAGGGCAAAAACTCCCCAGTTCCTCTAATAGTTTCTCCTACATCATCTTTGAGTCATTTAGTCACTTTTCGAACCCAGTCAAGATTGTCAATGTTCCCCTGACATTCAGTCCCAGAACTAACTAGATACTTGCATGCAGCGAGCCCCGCCCAGTGAAATGACAAGCTCCTTTATGTGGACAGTTTTGTCCTAGAACAACAGGCAAAGATTACTGGCATTTTGAAGGTTACCATAACCCTCTGTCTATTCAGTCCCCTAGATCATATTTGTACAAAGTACTGTTCACTCTTTGAATACTCTAGCTTTGGTTTGGAATTTACTGGTTTTAGCTTTTTTTCCTATCTTCTCTTTCTTATTCCTATTGAAACTAAAAATGAAGAAGGAAACTGAGTTATTTGCATTTCGTAGCACATTATAATCACTGATTCCAGCAAAGTCTTCCTCTTATTTTGTTTCCTATTTGCTTCTCATCCGTACTCCCTCTTCTCTCTATACAAAGGCACCCACACTAAAGTGTTTCTTGTGATTAAGCCTACGTGTCCATGAAAATTAGTGTTGTTTTGTAAGTGTATTTTTTATTTACATAAATGGTCTTGAGTTAATTCACTTTTCTTTTAGTTTACCTACACGCGATGGCAATTTCCTCTACAACGTCTTTTCCAACTTTTCCATTCTCCGTGCCATTGAACTTCTGTATAGAATCCATATTGCCTATATTACTTATTTGGCTCATAATATATTTGCCAGGTATTGCTTTCCCCTTCTAGCTGGAGTATAAGCTCTTAGAGAAGGACAACTAGTAGTATAATTTACTCGGCACCAAAACTGTTTTGCACCTACTGCTTAATGCACTTGTATTAAGTAAATGAATGAAAACACCCACAAAAACTAAGCAGTCCATTTATGCTCCTCAATTTTTCAACGGCAACATTTCTCCTCCTGAATCAAACATTGGGCCCCACACCTCATGAAAACATTGATATTCTGCACATCTTCTAGGTAAGACCCCAAACGTGGCTCAATACTGCAAAAACACTGACGTCATCAGTGGCCTCATGCATACAAATCGATGCTTCAAAAAGGAGGTCAGCTCCGAGAGCTCACTCAGAAGGGTCCCCGGATTTTGATGACTGAGGGAGCTGCTGCCAAATAGTCTTGGACAAAGCTTTGGGGGATAAATCAAAGATACATGGACGTGCAAAGGGATGGGCAGGTGACAAAGAGCTCAGGCAGGTCAGTGGTGACATTTGTTTGGGTTCTTGCAGAAAACAGGCAATGTTGTGGACCTTAATATTCTAGCACCTCTGTGAGAGAAAACAAAGGCTATTATACTAGAGAATTCCAGTGAGAAGCCAGGGCTCAACCCAGTGTGACGTTAACCGGACCCAGGGCACTGGCCCCACTCAGAAATGCTCCAACAGATCAAAGGGAAGGATTACGGGAGCCAGTATGTTTTTGCTAAATGCTTGCACTGAAGCCAGAGTGGCTCAGAGGGGAGGAAAAAGCTCCGTTTGTTCACTCTGAGTCTCCATTCATCCAAAATTCAGGGCATTATTTTCCTTTTCATTTCCATCGTTCATTTGCTGTGTAATTCTGAAAATATTCTTTTGCATCTGGATCTCAGTGACCTACCCTGAGAAATGGGGTGCTTGTATTCACCACGCCCCTGCTTCTAAAGACACAGGGGGAGGGGGCGGAGGAGTAATTGGAAAATTAAAAGGAAGCTTCCATTTTTAGTCCCAGAGACAATCTGGCATTACAATTGATCACCTAGGTGATGCTCACGCCATTCAGTCCTTGCAGGGACTTCTCTGCCAGCTTGTCTTTGAAAGAAAACCAGCCAGTTAAAGCAGGGGCTGGGACTCTCAGCTCTCAGTTCTGCAGATGAAATAATGCTCTCCCCACAGAAAATGTCCTTCCAGAGCTCCACTAAAGAGCATTCGGTTTGCAGCCCCAGGGAATTCAGTGTGACCTTAGTTACCCCTCACCGCCATTGCTTCCTTGGGCAGCAGAAATGATTAATGGAGGGAAACAGCCATTCCAAACCTTAATTATGCATGTAAAGAACCATCACTTTTTTTAAAAAAGGGCACCAACCAAGAAAGATGACAGCTGAACTCCTATAGAACACCAAATACTTTTCCAACATTTTACCTTAGCTCCTTGTTTTTCTTCAAGAGCTGAGAGACTGAGCCAACCAACTACTCCCACAGGTAGGCTCTACTTACCCAAAACCCTGGTTATGCAAAACATTGCTCCAGGGACCTATGACTTCCTCCTCAATCCCTCAATCCTGTTGCTAACCAGCTTTCACTCTTCTCTCTCTCTCTCTCTCTCTCTCTCTCTCTCTCTCTCTCTCACACACACACACACACACACACACACACACACACACACACATCTTTGTAATACACTATCTTTGCTGCCATGGCAATAGAAACCATGACAATGCACAGGTAAACAGTTTTCTCTTTGAATATGCATGGAAGGAAATAAAAATACAGATGACACATGGGGCATATTCTTTCTAGTATCCAAGTCACAGCCTTGGGGAGAAGTAATTCTCAAATGATATAGTCAGATCACTTGACAAATCAGTGAGTTTTTACTTGTCTGTCTTCCTTGGGCGAAAGGTTGGAATGAAATGCAAACAGGAGGCTGGTAGCAATACATCTGAGTAAGTCTATCAAATCTTAGAGCACAAGTTGTTCTCACTCTGGAATGACAAATGCTTTTCTAAACTTATGGTTTCAGGAAAGAAGTAGAAGAAAAGGAGAATAGAAGACAAATCATTGGCAATTTTGGAGTCTGAATGCCAAATAAGCAACTCACTATGAGTTATACTTCCGCAAGATAGACCCAGGTATAAAGCAGGAGGCATTTATAAGTAAGAGGGTGGAGGGTATCTGGCATTCAGCATCTCTACATTTTTTATTTCGGGAGATCTCTTTGAGACCAACATGTACCTGACAACCTCCTGGGACAGTCCCATTTGTTATGATGCCTGTAACTCACTAAAAATACTTCAGCATAGGTAGTGTAACAAAACACACACGCCAGTTAGGGTGAGATTTGACTCTGACCAGTTGTTCGAATCAAGAATTCACAGCCCTAGGGTGGTTAGCAGCATGACATCAAAAAGGACCACATTCTGGGTGGGGGGGGATGGAGAAGGAGGAGGGGGCTGTTCACCTGCTTCTGCTCTCTGTGCTGGCTCTGTAACTCGTGCTCTACTAATCAGCAGACCCACTGTTAGGGGTTTTAATACTAAACAATGATAGTTGTCAACGAGTTTGACGAAGGGTGAGCATAGCTCTCTTTGACTTGATTTTTAAATGTTTCCAAGGCCTGGATTAGAATGAGGCAAGCCAGGAGCCTAGGGTGCAAAAATTAAGGAGATGCTCACTTTTAGGGTCATGCAAGTGCAGCTAGGGCACCTGAGAATGAGTGGATCCTGGAAGGGGCCCCACTTGCTTTGCCCTAGTCCCCACCCTTCCTGGTCAGCCACTGTTTAGGATTCTTTCTGATAATTCTTTAAAAAATATATAATTTTATTGATTTCAGAGAGGAAGGGAAAGGGAGAGAGAGATAGAAACATCAATGATGAGAGAGAATCATTGATTGGCTGCCTCCTGCATGACTCCACTGGGGATGAAGCCCGCAACCAGGGCATGTACCCTTGACTGGAATTGAACCTGGGACCTTTCAGTCCACAGGCTCACACTCTAACCACTGAACCAAACCAGTTAGGGCTTTTTCTCATAATTTGATGCCAACTCTAAGGCACCAAATCTTGACTCCATAAAGTTTCTGTGTCTGCCACAATTGAGGCTTTCAAATAATGTGTGGTGAGAGCATTTGAAAGGACACAGCACTGGAATTTCATCAAGCTTAGAGGACAGTTTATATGAACTGTGTGCAGTTTATATGAACTGCATGCATGTGTGTATGCTGGCAGGTTTTGGTCTGAGGCATCGTCTTTTAATAACCAGATAGAAAGTTTATAGAGCTTGCTAATATAAACTGGCAAAGACCAAGGGAGTAGTTAGTCTCTACCTACCTCAAACTCTTTTGTTATCTACTGCTCTTTATAAAAAGGAATCTAAAAGTTGTGCTTCATTAAAATATTTTCAGTTTTCCCCAACAACACTTGCTGCCATGCTTTGGGCAGACAAATCAAAATCACTCCAGCTCATTGGCTGTGGAGTTCATGTCATCTCTCTCATGCCCCTGACCTGGAATTAAAGTCGGGTGGGGGCTTACCTGGTTACATATGCTATTCATATTGACATTCCTCAGTAAGAGGAAAAACCAGGGAAAATGAAACCCAAACAAAAGTGGCTGATGGTGATGGAGGGATCACTAACTCCTTTTCAGATTTTAGTCTATGATAGACCTTAGACCCTCCCTCTCGGGTATCAAACACAATCTCACTTAGTGGAGAATAGAATTTGTTATAGATTCTATTTTATTGGTGGCCACAGAAAGTTGGGTCTTCCCAGCGCCAAGCCAATGATGAAGCAGGGTGCAAATGTTGAAAGACTACCTTCATCCTCTTTCCAGTCTTAGGAAGATTCCACTGAGCCCTGCCTCCTACAGAATGTGCACTCTCTGCTCCATCTTTATGTTTTCATCTAAACGCCATCTTTCAGTAGTGGTCCGGACCTCATTAGAGATGGGCTTCTCGTCAGTCAGGGTTCAGCCTCTAACAGAAGTCAGTCATTGATTTATGGAAGAGTTAGGGAAAGCCTAAAGCTAGACAGAATAATCGCCAACTTGAATACCTGCTACTGATTACTGGGTGCTTAGGAGGACACAGCACTTCTCGGAGCTTCTTCTACATATCATTTTACTTACTCCTTATAACCCTCTGACATAGATCTTATATACCCTCACTTCACAGAAGAGGAAATAGAGGCACGGAGAGGTTGACTAACTGGCCCAAAGTTGCACAGCTAGTAAGCAAGCAATCAGAATTTAGGCAGCCTGGCTCCGGAGCCCTCACGCTTAACTGATACATTGTACTTAATGCTATAGGGTCTCCCTCAGCAAAGAGGAAGACTAAGGACTTGAACAGATAACACTATTTGCTGCAGTCTAACCAGCCCACCTAGTTAGCCCACAATTTGTCACGTCTCTTTAAAGGAAATTAGTAAGAGCATATAATTTCCATTCTTATAAGCAAACACCCACGTCTTTTGTCATCTGTATCATTAATTCTATATTTACCTTCTGGAAATTATACTAGTTGCTCACGGAAACGAAACAAAATAAAACAACCTCTAGGGAAGAGCAAGAGAGAAAATAACATTCTTGCTTTTCCTGGCTCTGTCAGAATTCCTCCTCTCCGCTCAGCTCTGTGAGACTGAGGAGGTGGAATCTGTCGTCCACCCTCTTGAGTCACATGTAGAGAATGACAAAACAGTCTTGTTTTGAACAAAATAGTCCCTCGAATTTTTAGATGTTCGATGCATCCTCGGCAAATGTGATTTGGCCCTCATTACTGACACAGAAAGACAGGCCTCACTATATCAAACTAAGGCCTTGTACCTGAAATCTAGTATAAAGCACAAAATAAAGCCATCAGCTGCTATCTTCCTATGTCAGGACAAAAGACTTAATGGAAGCAATTTCAAAGAAGTGATTTCAAATAAAGGAATTAGTTTCTTCTGTTTCAATTCCTAGAAATTTATCAACTCATGTTTAGCCTTTTCATAGTCTTGCGAAAGGGCTGACTGATTTAAATTTCAGGGATGGAGTTTAAGATGATGTGGCTGATTAAAGAAAAAAAACACAAAGTGTTTGACACTCCTTCCATTAAGAGGTGGGATCTATGTCTTCACCCTTCACCCTGGGAACCTGGGCAAGCTCTGCGACTGTTTTGAGAACACAAAGTGTTTGACACTCCTTCCATTAAGAGGTGGAATCTATGTCTTCACCCTTCACCCTTCACCCTGGGAACCTGGGCAGGCTCTGCGACTGTTTTGACGGAGAGAATAGAGTAGAAGTATCAGTGGGCCAATTTCTGGGCTGAGATCTAAGGGATCTGAAGCTTCTACTGCCTCTTCTTTGGAATATTAGCACTTGCAGCATATTATAGATTGACCCTTTGTGTCCTCCCCAGACTCATATGTTGAAGCCCAATTTTCCAACATGATGATGTTTGGGAGTGGGATCTTTCAGAGATAATTCACTTGAGGTCAATCAGGGGGTCTGGTTAGATTAATGAGATTAAGGATGGGGCCTTCATAATCAGATTAGTGCCCTTGTAAAAAGAAGAGAAAGAGATCTCTCTCTGTCTCCAAGTAGATACATTAAGGAAAGGCCATGTGAGCACAGCCAGAAGCACATGGGATAGATACATGTTGAGCAAATGAAAACAATAAAATGTCCATTGTAATATTCAGAGCACTTTGTGAGATTAGCATCTTTATTACCCCAATTTTTAAGGCCAGGGATGTTAGGTATCTTGTCACTGATCTAGTGATGGGACCAGGACCAGTGATATATTTTTTTAATCCTTACCAGAGGCTATGCTTTTATTGATTGTAGGAAGAGAGAGAGAGAGAGAGAGAGAGAGAGAGAGAGAGAAGAAACATTGATCAATTGCCTCCCAACCAGGGATCAAACCTGAAACCTGGGTATTTGCCCTGACCAGCAATCGAACCTGTGACCCTTGGGTGCACAGGTTGACCCTCCAAACAACTGCGTCACACTGGTGGCCCAGGGCCCAGGGCCCAGTGATTTTTTTAAAAAGCATTTCCTAAAACAACAGGCTTGGCTGAATTGTATATTTAATTTGTTCTTGTTTGCAGAAATGTCCGGGTTTTTTGGGCAGAGGAGTGTCAAGTCTGTGCTGGACACTGCTGTGTTTTCACATGGTCCAGTTAACTGATTGTCCTAAAGAGCTTCCCAATCTCCCACCCACCACACAGTTTTTTTGACTCCCACAGGATGAAAATAGAGTCCCTGGTAGGGTTCAAGAAGCTGTTGCTTAGAGCGAGGCATACAGCTTACCAGGGAAAACAGATAATTATGGATGTATGAGAAGAAAAAGATTTATCATTCTCCCATCTTGAAACAAGTGGGAGCAAATTATTTTCTTTTTTCTCCTCCTGTTTTTTAAAAAATTAGACATGATTGACATGTAATATATTAGTTTGAGGTGTACAACATAATGATTCCTTATTCCTATATATTGCAAAATGATCACCACACTAAGCCTCATTTACATCCATTACCATACATAATTGCAAATTGTTTTTTCTTGCGATGAGAACTTTTAAGATTTACTCTCAGCAGCTTTAAGACCACCAATATAGTATTTTTCACTATAGCCACCATGCTATGCATTACATCCCCAGGACTTATTCCTTTTATAGGTGGAAGTTTGTACCTTTTTTTTTTTTTTTTAATTCCTTAGCACATTGATGGCGGTAGGGAAAAAAGCTTGGGAACAGATGACCACAATTTCAAAGGGTTGATTTAGTGTGGAAAACAAATACATGCAAATGAGCATTCAAAATGTTAAAACCGCGTTCTTAGCAAGGTTAACTACATTTCAGGGATGGAGAAGAGCAAAAGGGGAGAATTAACCTTGAGAGTTCCATGTCCTAATGAGGTGAGCATAGCACTTCATTGTCATTCAAGAAACCTTTCTGGGAAAGTGGGCTCACAGGAGAGTGCTTAGGGAATGAAACAAAATAGAGCCTCGCAGACAAAAGGAAGCATCCTATTCTATCCTTCCCATAAATCCCACACCTTTGCAGGCAGCGCTGGATACATACATAGCTGGGTCCAGTGCACAGTGAAAATGTTGGGGGCTCTGTTTAAAAAGCAGGAAAACAAGTACCTTTAAAGGCACTAAATATAAACCTTTTTTTCCTTTCTTCTGAGGCTCTTATTGGAACCAGGCACGTTGCTTCTATTTGCTACCTAAGGGCAAACTTCCTCAGGCATGGAAGGGAGAGCGAGAGCCAGAGGGAGAGACTGTGAGGAGTGGAGGAGGGAAAGGAGATGCGGGTTCCTGGAGACAGGATCAGAGAGGGAGCTCCTGGCTGGCTCACCAACAGAACCCAGGGATGCCAAGGGAGGCCTTAACCTGTTACGGGGTCCAGGTTCTTGTCACAGAGGAACAAAAAAGAATTCAAGAGCATGACAGAAAAATTTAGCAAAGCACAGTGAGTTTATTAAAGCAATAGTATTAGTAAGCACTCCAGAACTGAGAGCAAGCGACCTTGGAGAAGGTGATGCCCCAGTGGGGTCTGGGTGGAAGGTTTTTATTAAATGTGGGCAGGATGGGGGGGATAGGTTGGTCCTCAGCTTCTGACACTGGTAGGGTGACTGCTGATGCAGCTCATCTTTGTCCGTCCCCTCCAGATGGTGATTTCTTTCCCTTCCTTCCTTCCTTCCTTCCTTCCTTCCTTCCTTCCTTCCTTCCTTCCTTCCTTCCTTCCTTCCTTCCTTCCTTCCTTCCTTCCTTCCTTCCTTCCTTCCTTCCTTCCTTCCTTCCTTCCTTCCTTCCTTCCTTCCTTCCTTCCTTCCTTCCTTCCTTCCTTCCTTCCTTCCTTCCTTCCTTCCTTCCTTCCTTCCTTCCTTCCTTCCTTCCTTCCTTCCTTCCTTCCTTCCTTCCTTCCTTCCTTCCTTCCTTCCTTCCTTCCTTCCTTCCTTCCTTCCTTCCTTCCTTCCTTCCTTCCTTCCTTCCTTCCTTCCTTCCTTCCTTCCTTCCTTCCTTCCTTCCTTCCTTCCTTCCTTCCTTCCTTCCTTCCTTCCTTCCTTCCTTCCTTCCTTCCTTCCTTCCTTCCTTCCTTCCTTCCTTCCTTCCTTCCTTCCTTCCTTCCTTCCTTCCTTCCTTCCTTCCTTCCTTCCTTCCTTCCTTCCTTCCTTCCTTCCTTCCTTCCTTCCTTCCTTCCTTCCTTCCTTCCTTCCTTCCTTCCTTCCTTCCTTCCTTCCTTCCTTCCTTCCTTCCTTCCTTCCTTCCTTCCTTCCTTCCTTCCTTCCTTCCTTCCTTCCTTCCTTCCTTCCTTCCTTCCTTCCTTCCTTCCTTCCTTCCTTCCTTCCTTCCTTCCTTCCTTCCTTCCTTCCTTCCTTCCTTCCTTCCTTCCTTCCTTCCTTCCTTCCTTCCTTCCTTCCTTCCTTCCTTCCTTCCTTCCTTCCTTCCTTCCTTCCTTCCTTCCTTCCTTCCTTCCTTCCTTCCTTCCTTCCTTCCTTCCTTCCTTCCTTCCTTCCTTCCTTCCTTCCTTCCTTCCTTCCTTCCTTCCTTCCTTCCTTCCTTCCTTCCTTCCTTCCTTCCTTCCTTCCTTCCTTCCTTCCTTCCTTCCTTCCTTCCTTCCTTCCTTCCTTCCTTCCTTCCTTCCTTCCTTCCTTCCTTCCTTCCTTCCTTCCTTCCTTCCTTCCTTCCTTCCTTCCTTCCTTCCTTCCTTCCTTCCTTCCTTCCTTCCTTCCTTCCTTCCTTCCTTCCTTCCTTCCTTCCTTCCTTCCTTCCTTCCTTCCTTCCTTCCTTCCTTCCTTCCTTCCTTCCTTCCTTCCTTCCTTCCTTCCTTCCTTCCTTCCTTCCTTCCTTCCTTCCTTCCTTCCTTCCTTCCTTCCTTCCTTCCTTCCTTCCTTCCTTCCTTCCTTCCTATCCCCAGTAGGGGGCCTGCAGGAGGTAGCCAATCATCATCTCTCTATCCACTGAGCCAAACTGTCTAGGGTTAAGTTTATTTATTTTTAAATATTTTTTATTGATTTTCAGAGAGGAAGGGAAAGGGAGAGAAAGATAGAAACATCAATGATGAGAATCATTGATCAACTGCCTCCTGCATGGCCCACACTGGGGATTGAATCCACAACCCGGCACGTGCCCTGACTGGGGACAGAACCCTAACC
The DNA here is from genome assembly GCF_000412655.1 of Myotis brandtii. NCBI lineage: Eukaryota > Metazoa > Chordata > Mammalia > Chiroptera > Vespertilionidae > Myotis > Myotis brandtii. The sequence goes on along the minus strand of NW_005355293.1, from coordinate 501,394 downwards.
TCCTGGTTCACAGGTTGTCATTCAACCACTGAGCCACACAGGCCCAGCAGGGGAAATGTAAGGTTAGCACAAATAATCACTCCAGATGTAGGGTGAGTCCCCTTACTAGAAGGAGCTGGGATTCTTTCTTTGTGTTTATTTTTCTATCCAAGCAGAAAATTATGATTTAATAATGTCACCAAACAAGTATAACCAGGACTTTTAAGATTTTCAATTTGCATAGCTAATGAAATGTACTTTCAAAAGCTCTGACAATTAACCATTTCTTTCCCCCCATCTTGAGCTTAGACACATTATTCTTGGATTTTGAAGCACACATAGGCCCTCTCTCAACTACTGGCCTGAAGAGATGCTTCTGTTGCCCCTGTTGCCCACTCTGCTTTTAAAAGTGTACCCGTGTTCCTTGTTTCTACCCTAGTCTCTCCCTGTTAATACAGATAAGAACTAAGTCGGAGGCATATTGATTAATTTAGAATTGATTAGTAATTGCCAGTATTGTCCCTGGGGCTACTCTGAGGACTGAGCTTTCATTCCTCATTCTTGCCCATCCCTATAAACTTCCCCTTCATTTGGTTCATTTTCTCATCCATGTCAGTTATCCTGCAGCCACAGTCGGGCAGTGGAGTAGGAACTAGAGCTGGTGTTGCCTTGGTTCTACAACAGTCTGAGTGCCTTGGATTCCTCTTCTAGAGCTCTCCACCCACCCGTCCGCCCCCACCTTCTACGTTGTAGAAGGGAAACCTGCATTTTCAAATGAAACCTATGTACAGAGGCTCTAACAAATCAAAGAGCAACAGCCCAGAGCAGATGATCTTAGCTGTTCCCTACCCAAACCTCCAAGGGATAGAGGACACCAGAGCAGAGTTTGAAAATCACTGCTTGGGTCAAACTTGTCATTTTGCAAACAAACAACATGGCAGCCAGACTCAAAATCACAGAGCTCATAGGTCATAGAAAGTAGGTCTTTCAATTCCAAACCCAGGGGACTTATTTAATCACTGGGGGTGAGAGACAGTGGTGGGATAAATAAAATAAATTGAGTTCATGAAAGCTCAAAAGGAACATCCATAGCTATTTAATGATGATAGTCTCAATCCACTGTTCTCCTCCTCCCCTGTTCTTAAAAGCATCATGAGGGAAGACTGCAAGCATAGGCTTGACTCCTACATCTGCCTCTAACGGACTGGAATTGTGTATATTGGAGGCTTAGTTAGGTTATGTGTAAAATGGAGATGATTAGACCTATGCCATAGGGCTGTTGTAAAGATTAAATAGCGTAAGTAACACAGAGCATGATTCAAAGAAACATAGGAATGTCCTATTTCCTTGAGAAAACTACTAATGAGGGGGTCCCAGGCACCCAGACACCTCAGGTTGCATTGCTGTCCTGCCTCCAGGCTTTGTCCTCACTTCCTGACAAGTTTACTATGCAGGCATCTGCCCTCTGATGCTGGGGTCACCATGACAGATATTGGGGGTGAGCTTTTAATAAACCAGCACAATGAGACAGAGATCTAATCAACTGTGTGAATTCGAAGAGGCAAGCCAGAGCAGCCCACATACTCAACAAGATAAGAATGATAAACAGCTTTTAATAAAAAAGGAATATTCCACTGTATACAATTTCTTTAAACTGCCTGTCATCTCTCTAGGCTGCTGTTGCTGCAATTGTGTTAAAAGCAGAAGTGGGGAGCCCTGGCCAGTATGGCTCAGTTGGTTGAGTATCATCCCAAGCACCAAAAGGTCTCCAGTTAGATTCCAGGTCAGGGCACATGCCTGATTGCAGGCTTGATCCCCAGTAGGGGGCATGTAGGAGGCAGCCAATTTGATGTTTCTCTCTCTCTCCCTCTCCCTTCCTCTCTCTCAAATCAATTAAAACATATCTTTTAGAAAAAGTAGGGATGGGTAGAGTGAATTTAGTTTAAAGTGTCATCCAAAGAACTAAGGATTTAGGAGAACAAAAATTACTCTCTGTCTTTTGAGCAGAGAGCTCCTCCATGATTATTTGGTCAGAAATCCAAAGACCCAGTCTCACCAAAGCAAAGAACTGAGTGGACAAGTGTGATTTCAGATGTGTAAAATAGCACACATGTGGTGTGTGTGTGTGTGTGTGTGCTCTCACATGTGCAGGTAGACATGTGCAGGCTCAGATGGTAAGTATATGAATGTGGCTTGTAATAACCACAGTGAAAAAGTAAAAACAGTAAAGAATTCTGGTCCTACACGGATGGTATTTCCTTTTCTTGATAGGGAAATATAGTGGGCCATGACATTTTTCTTTTAATTAAGGTAATCATCAACACGAGAGGAGAAGATGCATAGATTTCAAACATTCAGGGAAAATAGAACAAACAAAACTTCAGAAAACCACCAAAAGATGAGAAAAAAATTAGCACAAGTTATTAATATACAATAATACACTAGACAAGTAAAACAAACAAACAAAGAGATTAAAAATGAGTGTTGCCCTGGCCAGGTGACTCGGGTGGCTGGAGCATCTTCCCATACAACAAAAAGGTTGTGGGTTTGATTCCTGGGCAGGGCACATGCCTAGGTTGTGGGTCCCATTCCCTGCTTGGGCCACATACGGGAGGCAACAGATCTGTTTTTCTTTCACATCAATGTTTCTCTCTCTTTCCTCTCTCTCCCTTCCTCTCTCTCTAAAAATCAATAAAAGCATATCCTCAGGTGAGGATTTTAAAATAAGTGTTGATATTCAGCTAAATCAGATGCAAAAAGAAGAAAGTAAAGGTGGCAATATTAATATCACACAAATTAGATTTTGGGGGGAAATGTTACATTGGGCAAAAGAACTTACTTTTTATTAGTGAAGAGTATAATTTATAATAAATGTATATATTTATTTGACTTCTATATGCTCCATACATTATCATTGAAATATATAAAACAAAAACTGTTAGAACACTTTAAAAATCCAACAAAACCTTACCACAGGAGGATATTTTAGCTCAACTCTTATAACCTTGGATAGCTCAAGCGGACTAAAGAGATGAGATAAACCTATAAACAAGTTAATACCTGAACATGGATGCAGAGGACTTACGTGGTCCTCGAATAAAATAACAAGGTAGTTTGAAACAGAAGTCCTCACAATGGCTTAGAATGCACTCTTTGTTCTGCTCCGACCTTTCTCTTTGTGTTTGTCATGGTACACATTCTCACATCAGTGTATCAACATACTCTGTTCCCTCTTCGTAGAACATTCTTCCCAGATATCTAAATAGGTCCTTTCCTCTCCTCCTGTAGATCTTCATCCTGCCCAAGCTCCCACTTTACCTTTCTAAATTGTGACCTCCCTCCTTCTCTGATGCTCCCTAACCCACTTCTCTGCTTCTTTCTCCCTTAGCATTATTCACCATCTAACATAAAATGCATTTTTCTTATTATCTTTCTTGTCTGCCCCATCCTCCAAATTAAAATTATCTGAAGGCAGGGATTTTCAAAAATCTAATGTGTTTACTGCCAGAACCCCTAGAACAATGCCCAACACACAGCATGAGCTAAAGAAATATTTAAGTAAATAAAATTTGATTTTTATATGCCCTCAGAGTGATAGATAGGCATATGTGAGGCAGCATATAACACCTTGTTATAGTCTAATGTGCTAAAGTATATAGCTGTCTTTTACATTATAACATAGCCCGGTCAGTGTGGTTCAGTGGTTGAGTGTTGACCCATGAACCAGGAGGTCAGGGTTCTTGATTCCTGGTCAGGGCACATGCCTGGGTTTCAGGCTCAATCCACAGTAGGGGGCATGCAGGAGGCAGCCAATGGGAAATTCTCTCTCATCATTGATGTTTCTCTCTCTCTCTCTCTCCCCCTTCCTCTCTGAAATCAATAAATACATTTTTTAAAAATTCAATTTTTTAAAATTATGTCCATACAATAGAAAAACCACGGAGTCACTAAAAATGGTGCTTTAAAAAGATTCATATAATGGTATGGAGAAACCTCACAATATAGTGTTAAATGTTTTTGTAAGTCAGGTTAAAATGAAATGTGTTCATTGATTCAAATTTTGTCTGTAATAATTAGGAATATCAATTCACAAAAGGATATCATTGATATATATTAAAATCTTACAAATGTTATCTCTGAGTGTTCAGATTACAGGTTATTTATTTTGTTGTTTTGCTCATCTATAATTTATACAATTTTAGAAGTTTCCTATAGAATAAATTAAGCTAAAGATGTTTTAGTTAAACAAAACAGAAAAAGAATTATTCTATTTTGTTTCAAAATTTAATTTTTGGAGACAAAACATGACATATCAAGTAGAGACCCAGACTGGAAGTCTTCACTTGCATCTAATTCAGTGAGTGACCAGGGACAAGTCAGTGGGTGGTTCACTTGGTAATACTGATTGAGCTAACGACTTAAGATAGTCTCTCTGGCCTATTTCTTCATATTTAAATTAGCAGCACTGAGTTCTTTCAAAAAAGCTGATTGAGAACATAGATCATCTCTCTTACTCGTCCAAAAGTTCATGAAATAGCAGAAAAAATACAGGCTCAAATTAAAGAAATCCATAGCAGCACTTGTAAACAGCCTTATCAGTAGTCCAGAATATTAGCAATATCCAGAAAAAGAAAGACAAAAAATAAAACCAAGGAAAATCAGAACCCAAAATGTAGTGAGAGTAAAATAGCAGGGCAAGATTGCTTCTGAACTCTTCAAATTTCAGACTGAAAGACTGGAATGCAGTGCTTGGGAGATGGGGTGGGCATAGAACTATTCTCAGGGATTGAGTGGTCAGTCCTTTCTCTGTTAATTATAATATTTTAATGAGCTATTCTCCATGCTTCAGTACTCATTTGTACATTAGAGAGGATAATAATGTATATCTCATAGATTGTCATGAGTCAATATCTGTAAAGTTTCTGGAACATACTTGACACAAAATAAGTGCTGTATCAGTATTAATTGTTAGTGCTGGCTGGTTTTGATGTGGTTGTGTGATATCATACTTAATGCTGAGCAACTAGCATGTAACCATAAAGGGATAGACAAGTGAACTACGGAGAGGAAAAGCCGGTACCTTGATATCATGATACTGCTAAACCAACCCTGGAGCCACCTACCGTCATACAAGTTGGTAAGTTAATAACTGCCATCCTGATCCAAGCCAATGTTTGTCCAATTGTCTGCTTCTTCCGGCAAAATGTACCTTCATTGTAAACAAAGAGAATTCTTGAAATACATTTATAAAAATTAGTGCAAACATATCAATCATTTCAATAAACACAAAAGGGTTACATTTATTTAAAATTTCATTAAAAAATTCAGCCATCTGGTGATAGAAAAGACAGATAAAATTACACAGAAGTGATGGAAACAAATGGATATAAAAGGAACATTACTTTTGTTGTTTAATAAAATAAAATAAAAAATACAACTTAAATACAACTACATGAGGAGTAAAGTACTCTTAAAGCTCTTTTATCTAAACTGACAGGTTTTTGAGGTCAGGGATTGTGTCTGTCTTAATTGCCCATTATATACCCCAGCCTCAATACTGTGTCTGACACAGCAATAAATATTATTGGTGGTATATCTCTTCTTGTTCTGAAAAATATCTTTGGATGAAAGAAGTCAACCTAAGCTAGGAACATGGCATTATGTACTATACTAGTACAGAAATGATTTTGAATTATCAACTGTGTTTTGTTGTTGTATGGTTTTGTTTTTTGATTCGTCAATGTTTTCTGTCGAGTAACACTCCCTCCACGTTCTGCGTGGAGTAGGGTTCGGTATCTGAAAGTGGAGCCGCACAACAAATGAGAGAAAAAGACACGAGATAATTTTGCAATATTGGGGGACCAGGCGGGCAAGTCCCGAAGGACTTCCTCTCTTTGCTCAGGCCTCACCAAGCTTTTATTCATCTGGGATGCACCCATAGCATAGCCCTTAGGCAGGTGACCCCTGGCAACAGACAGACTAGCCCATCAGCAAGGATTTACATAATAATAAATGGGAGAGTAGTTTCAACTACCACTGTCTGGACAAACAGAGGTGGCACCTAACTCCGACCTTTGCTAGGACTTTCAATGGCTACTAGCTTTTGGGGGGGTCTCTGTCTAAACTCAGCTAGTGAAGACAATGAATGGACTCCGGCAGTTTTCAATAGGGAGCTATTATAAATATTTCTTTTCATTCCACTTTCTCTATATCTGAGTGAGCACATACACAGGACACCTTCAGAAACTTTCAGGAAGAGATCAGAAATCTCGGGGGAAAGCAAGTCTGGTGTTTTTAGATATTATCATCATAATTCCTTCTTAGTTGCCAAATGAGCCCTATCCTTAGCAGTCAAGTTGCCCTCATTAAGTGATTTGAGCAAGTAAGATTGCCAACCCTACAGTAGGGTTATTGTGAGTATCCAAACAGGTAATAGAGGCAAAGTCCTTGAAATAGGAGCTGGGGCAAAATTGCCCTCAATAGTGCTAATTTTTATCATAAGCTATTGGAGCCCAGCATGAATTCATTTAACACTAAGGCTCTGACCGAATGGGTCCAGGCCAGCTTCGATGGTTGATGAGAAAATCTATGGCATAGCATATACTAATTGCTGATGAGAGCTCCGTGGAGGACTCCTGCAATTAGGAGGAGCAGAAAAATATACCTGCTATTTGCCTGAGATGGAGTTGGAACCAAAGAGTGATGGAGAGACAATGGATGCAGCCATAACTGCTTTACAACTTTGCCCAAGGTCATCCTGAGATGGAAACTTCCCTGGGGTCATGGCCGTCTTCCTCACTGTCTGTTAGCAGGCAGGGTGGAGAGGAAGGGCAAGCAGAGACCAAGCGCAGCCTCCACCCACTGCTGCGATTCTGCAGTCAGACTGCAGGAGATCAAAAGACTTAGACAAGAATGGGTGATTAGCAGAGGGAAAGGCGGTGGAGGGAGGTAGAAGAAGGTAAAGGGGGTATACATATTGACTGACTGAGACTTGAATTTGGGTGGTGAACACACAATACAATATACTGATGATGTATCATAGAATTGCACACCTGAAACCTATATAATTTTATTAACCAATGTCACCCCAATAAAATTCAATACAAATTTTTTAAAAAGCCATTGCCAGCTGCTCACCTCTCCACACACACATACTGAAAGCTAATTACACTAGCCACTTCATAAGAAATAAATTATTTCCTCCCCACTTTGATTCCCCTCTCTTCTCTTCCTGTGCTATGGCCAGTAAACTGCTCTTTCTCTTTCAGCCACTCTAGGAATTCCCTGTTTTCCTTACCTGTTATGTAACAAGACCTCTTTTGATGGGGTTCAAACCCTGTGTGCATGGCAGGAATAAGCCACCTCCTGGGAGCAGACATGCTCCTATAACTCATATTGGGGTCCCCCTTCTCATGGTTTCATTATCATGATGCTGCAATAATAAAAACAAAATTACTAAAGGAGCCATTTATTCCTTACTAGACTTGCCAAAAGAAGAATATATGTATCAGTCACAGATGCTGAGCATCTTGTTTTCAAAAGCACAGATTCTAAGGCTAGACCTTTAGAAATTCTGGTTCTATAGATATGTGGACTGGACCTGAGGGTTTGCACTTTACCAGTCACCCCAGGGGACAGTGCTGCAGATGATCTGAGGACCACCCTTGGAAAAACGTTCGGCAGGGAGCAAAGCACAGGAGGATGAAATGATAGAGCATAGGCAGGAAATGGCACAGGATAATTGTGCCAGGAAGTAAAGACCCAGAAGGCCTCTGGGAAGTGTCCCTTCTTCGCTGGTCCCTGAGAGCATTACTGATCGCTAAGGCTGAGAGGTCTGTTTGGGTGAACATGGTGCTGCTTCCTACCATTTGGTTAGGCTCAGCAGTCCTTGTTTGCCTTCTTGGGCCCATTCTGCCTGGTACCCCAAATGCCACCTCTCAGCTATAACCACCAGTTAGCTCCTGGCTCAAGGCTGTCAATGTTATATAGCCTTTGAGGTGGGATTACCTCATACTTCTCAGGTGCTGAGCTTCTCCATTGGTCTCCTTCTGAAAGTCTCCAGGGAACTGTGGCTCTTTTTATGCCACATAAGAACTGAAGGGATCATGGGAGCACTGTCTCCTTGTCCTGAGCAGTTCAGCAGGCATTTCTAACATACTTCTTGGGTGAAGCCATAGCCAAGAGGTGGTCTCTCCGAGGTGGCTTGAAATGCTCTCATTTGTTACATAAGAAAGTGAGGAACAAGCCCCAACATAATGAGGTTCAGATTGATCTCATTACATCAGACACCCATTTTTGACATGGGTAACTATATTCCATCTGCCTGGCAAAAATCACTGGTCCGAGTTGGATTGGCCCACAGGGTAGTGGAATTTGAGCTGTGTATCTATTGGGAGATCAGAAATAAGGAGCTCAATTTCTCACCTCTCTCTCTCTCTCTCTCTCTCTCTCTTGTTGCTAACTTGGAATCTATTTTTATAATAGTTAAAATAGTCTTCTTTCAATAGGAAAAAAAATGAGATGAATGTGCCAATTTAAACCAAGATTAGGAATAAGTAAATATGATAGACTGATGAGATTACTAGGAATATTCAGGCATAATTTTTTTGTATTGTTCATTGTGCTTCTCAATAACCTTACTCTGTTTTGAACCTGACTCTTCAAGGTCGTTTCTGATTATTATTATATAAGTAATATACATAGATAGCCATATATATTAAATATTTAATATAATAATTATAAGTATAGCATTAACTACATTGCTGAGTCTGACAACTGTCAGATGTCTGGAAACTAAGTAAGGAATTGTGACTTTTCCAGTAAGACAGCCAACATTAACCTTCTACTCATCAGCTATTGATCTTGTTTGGGTTAAATAGGTCAACCAATGCTCGTGCTGACTGCCTGTCTCATTGCTAAGAACAACAAGGGCTATTTGCTGTTGCTACAGATAGATTCCTGTGGACTAGAGACTGTCATTCTGACTTTGCTGCCTGTTATGGCAATTATGTCCCCTTTGCCTCTGGTTGTTAATAGTAGCCACATGGTCTACTCTATCCCAATCTGAATCCTTATCATATACGGTGAAACTAGGTATAGCAGCTCATAGCAAGATTTCCTACTTGGGTTTACAGATGACAGTCACCACTGAAATTGTTGATGCTGCTGGCACCCCCTCACTAATGCATTCCTGTGCTTCTGAGAAGAGATTCCAAAAATGTGTTAGTATTATTTCCAGGAGCTTATGAGGACATTAAAATATGAATCATAGTAGGATGCCTCCATATCAAAAAACTTTTATTGATATTCTACCCCCACTACCAGTCTAGTATCTCTGAGAAACATCCCCAGGTATTTATTTTCTCTAGGGTCTGCTGTAGCTTTTTGGTGAGTGATGGAGTATTTCCTAGGCAGGTCAAACTAAAACTTGACTCTAGTTATTGCTCTATGAATGAGAAGGTCTATCTTTAGGAGGACAAGCATTATCTTTTTTTAATATATTTTATTGATTTTTTTACAGAGAGGAAGGGAGAAGGATAGAGAGTCAGAAACATCGATGAGAGAGAAACATTGATCAGCTGCCTCCTGCACACCTCCCACTGGGGATGTGCCTGCAACCAAGGTACATGCCCTTGACCAGAATCGAACCTGGGACCTTCAGTCCGCAGGCTGACGCTCTATCTACTGAGCCAAACTGGTTAGGGCACAAGCATTATCTTTTACGTCATCTACTAATGAGGTATGTTCATGGTCTCCAGGCAGGAAGAGTTGCTATGCTCTATCAAGAGAGAATGGGACCCTTTTGCTGAAGAAGAATCTGGGGGTTTATGGTTCTCAAGCATATCTATTCAGATATCCTCACATCAGATCTCAGATTTCACCTCTTTCCCTCAGGGTTCTGGCTTTAGCATAGGAGACTTGCTTGGACTATGAATTTGTCTTCCTTGTAATGCAACTACTCTCAGAATCAGATATTAGGCTCAGGTATTAGGGTTGATTTTCAGTATAATCTTTCCTTGGTTTATAGGAGATGAGAGTCTCTTTGTATTCTGTCATGAATCCTTATTGCTTTCATGCAATGCCCTGAGTTGTATAATCTGAGACTGGGTTTCCTTCCTCTGGGGAACTAATGACACCTACCATCAGTCAAAAAAGTTGGCTACAGAGTACTCAAATGCTGAAGATATTAGGTAAATCAATGTATTCCCCATCACCCAATTCACCACAAGTAACTTGGATGTGACTGCCTGCCAATGATTATTATTACCTTCAGTTACCACCATAAATGTTATCATTGTTGTCAATTGTCCAGATTATAAGAATCTCTTTCTGGAACCACATTTAGTACTGATTTCCTTAGTTTGGATATCCCAGATGTGATTTATCAGAGCGATATTTGAGTCAGGCCTTTTACTGAAGATATGTTTTCAGGAAATACCAGTAGGAGAGTAAGGAAGTGATATGGGGAAGGTAAGAAAATCAAGAAGAATTTGTTATCAAGCACTTTACCACTGTGGGTAAATGAAGCTTGAGTCCATGGGAGCATTATAGAACTGCATCTCAGCCTTATCCTGAGAAAGACATTTGAGTATTTGTTCTCCAAATCCATAAAGTCATTCTTGAGAGGTATTCCTAAGGGATATTAATTTCCCAACATATAGCTATGCTGTGGCAGTTACCAAAACAGGCACTAAGAGCCAGAGAAGCAGCTGGAAGTCAGGCTGACACCTGCCAATGCGGTCAGGATGAGATGGTACAATCAGGGCGCCTAGAAATGTTACAGAAGAGCAAAGAATTACCAAGCACGCTTCCTAGAGAAAGGGAGGGACCCCATTTATTAACACTAGTGGACTCCGGGAATAATTTCCAAATCAGAGTGAAGTAACATGCGGAGATTTCACTTTTTATAACCTTCTGGGGTCTTTGTCTGCAGATATGGTTCCTACCCCTTTCATGGGCTTACAGGAAGGCCCCCACATGTCGATGATCTGTCCTGGGGCCAGCAATAATGACCTTTCTCCCCCCACCCCAGGGCAATGCATTGTTCACAGTTTTTATGGCCTGACACCCCTTGCAAGACCAGTTTCCTCCTCAGAAAAACTACTACAGATGTAGCCTGTAACTTTTATGTGTTTATTCAGTTTGTTGATAAAAAAACAATCCTTATTTATGAACAGACTAAGTTTAAAAAAAAATCTATGCAAAATTACTCTAGATCGCTAAACAATAAACTGAGCTACTAAACAATATTCTTTTTCTATGGTTGCTTATGTAATAAAACCTCCCACTAAATGCAACTTCACCCATTCTGCTTGTGTTTTGTTTTGTTTTCTCTGCAAAGATCTCCTAAGAAACTGCTAATGTCCAGACTGCCTATTTTAAATATCTCCCTAATTTGCAATTCTAGTGATCATGCAAAAAACAAACATTGAATACATCATGACTCCTAAACTAATTTTCCCTCGTTACTTCTTTGTGGTCATACTTGATTTGAACATTTTAAATTCTCTAATCATATATGTCCAGCCAAACCCTCAGCTTTGGAAAAAATATGACTGCTTCAAGGCTCTTTGACTTTTGTGTTCATGCCATTTTCTCCAAATGGGTAGCAGCCTTTAGTAGAAGATAGAAAAGTATGTCTCCGGGGATTTAGGCTTGTCTTAACCTCAACAAGACATCGATCACAGTGTCCTCATTCTCAAGATGAATCTAAGGTCCTTCCCAGGTGTGACAGTTTCTGAATCTGTTATTTCTGGACAGCGTTAGGCAAGGAATGTCCATCCCTGCAACAGTCCCGGCTGGCTGTGTCGGCACCATACGGAGCTGCTTTCCAGTCTCTCCCTTGAGTTTCTCATTTCAGCTCAGCTCTAGGGTGAAAAACACGATATGCTTCACTAGTCACGGGAGCTGTCTGGCTCAGATCGGTGAGATATTCGGGCTTTCCTCCATATGTTGCATGTAATCTGTTGCTAATATTGATGCTAACTGGCCAATTTGTCTCCAACTGGCAATTTGGAACAGAGACCTTTTAAGTAGTCACAAGTAAAATTGAGATTGTGATTCTCCCTTAGAACAATTCCCCAGAGTTCAATAATGCTGTGCCTGATGCATGTGAATATGGACGGGAGGCCAAGTCTTCTTTAACCCATTACAGATCCTTTAAGAAGCTAATGACAAATGCAGTGTGAGGGCTGGATAGAGCAGAGCAGGTGGGGCAGGGACCAGGAGCAGAGGCGCTGCAGTGTACGCAAAACAGAGTCCTTCACAGGCTGAGGCGCTACCCTGTGTGAAGACATTAGGAATTTCTCTCCACAGCTTAACAGTGTGGAACTTGAGTTGACAGAACAGCTTCCAGCAGGTTCCTGATAACTGCATTGTCTTTATAACTGTCTTCCTGTGCAAGTGATCATAGAACAACATACTGATGATTTCAAAATAAAAACAGATTGCAGTTGAATAGGAACTGTGAGACGCAGCATTCCTTAGGTCCTAATAGCTTCTGAAAAAAGCCACCATTCTGACCCCTGAGGAGATTATAATAGCAGATTTTGTTCTATAGCTTCAAAGAACTAAGTGATGAATAATGGATGAAGCCCATTTAATCTGGTGATTCAACCTCAGTTATCACAATTAAACTTCAGGTTTTTCAAAAAAAATGCATCACATTCATATCTGATTGTCCATTACATTCAGGAAGAGATATAGAACATAATATCATTTGTTTAATAATTTTTTTCATTTAGCCTTATTCAAAATAATAATATCCATAACATCATAGGCTTTCTGAGCTAATTAAAATTTCCATGAAAGTAAATGCATATTTTAAACATACTTTACATGTACTATTCAAATAATCGTCTGTATCACCAGTAGTATAAAAGACAATGTGTTTAGTATTTTTTTTACTCTGCCCTTAGCCCTTTAGACACAGCTGGCCCTTGTTTTATCACATCACACCCCCTAAGTTCTATAGCCAGCTCTTTAGAATATTGCTTATTCCAAGTCTACCTATGTTCTCCTCATCTATTCCAGATATATTATTTTGGCTCTGAGTTATATTTCCTCTAAAATAAATACTGTTTCATTTTTTTTCCCTTTTTTTTTTTTTTTTTTTTTTTTTGCTTTTGCCTGAAAACCCTTCCCAGTTGTAGGTGTGCCTTTCTTAAGTGGTGAATGCAGAATCTTGTTTTTATCCCATCTAGGAACCTTAGTGCTCCAGTTTCCAAAAGTGTGCATTCCTTATATTTATTGTGATATTAATGCATTTATATGTTGTCTTTTTCATGTGTTTTTCATATGACCTCACTCTTGCATTGTTTAAATTTTTCCGTGCAGCTTCCAGACTGTTCTGTGACTGAAGTATCTACTCTTGTGTTCTCAGCATATAGCACAGTGGTATTGTCATCAGTGGAAGTGGGGGATCCCTTTCCCCACTGGTGCTGGGGTTGGGTCATTATGATACCTCGAGAAAAAGAACGTTCTAAGACTTGCACAGGAAGATGAGTGATTTTTATTTGTGTGGAATCATATCCCTGGGTTTTCAAAGTCCCATTTCCCTTAAACCAGTCCTGGAAGATGTGCAGCTGGGGATTCAGCAGAGCTAGAAGCAAGGCCAGTGTCCGGAGTTTCCCTTCCATGGTGGAGCTGGGTCCTGTGTAGCATCAGACTAGCTGCAGTCCATTAGTCCATTGTATATGGGGTCCACATGGCCTGGAGCCATATAGGCAAATGCAGGAACATGAGGGCACACCCCTGCAATAGGAGTCCCAAGAGGGCAAGAGCAACAAGAGAAAAACTCCTTTGTTTAAGAGTTTATGTATTTCAAATCTACCCGTGCTTGCAGTGGCTATGCCTACTCCAGCCAATGACCTGTTCCCAGGTGTGACTGACAGACAGGTACCTTCCCTGTGTCACCCAGACTTTCCTGGGCATGCATTTAAATTGCGGCTTTCTGGCAAAGCTGCATTAATGGCATACCTATACAATTTGGCCTTCCCTTTGCTCCTTTCCAGTTGTTAAACTAGGTTTATTACAACAGTATCATGAGAGTTCGTTCATAGGTATTTGTTGAATGATAAATGGAGTAATGGATACATTTGTGCTATGGTTTATGTTTCCTTAGATTGAACTTACCTGCTGATTTGGATGGGATTTCACATTCTCCTAGCACAGTGGTTCTCATAGTTCAGGATATATCAGAATCACCCAGAGGGCCTGGCCCCACTTCCAGGGTTTCTCATTCAGCTGGTCTGCAGTAGAACCTGAGGCTTTGTCTGCAGTAGAACCTGAGATCCCAATTCACGCTGATTCTGATGGTCTGGGGCCCACAGTGAGAACTACTAAATTAAAAGTTGTCTCTAAGTTTCATAAGACTCATCAGCCTAAATTTTATTTTAATATATTTTATTGATATTTTTACAGAGAGGAAGGGAGAGGGACAGAGAGCCAGAAACATCGATGAGAGAGAAACATCGATCAGCTGCCTCCCGCACACTCCCCACTAGGTATGTGCCTGCAATCAAGGCACATGCCTTGGCCGGAATCAAACCCGGGACCCTTGAGTCCGCAGGCCGATGCTCTATCCACTGAGCCAAACCGGTCAGGGCAGGAGCCTAAATTTTTAAGAATATTTTTTTCAGATTCAAGAACAATATAATAACTTTTGATTCCTGCTTATTTAGAGGGAAGGTTCTTGTAGAATTTAAAGTTCTCTCATCCTTCTACATTTCTATATTGGGGGCTTTCGATTTATACTGTTGGGGTGATTTAATTTAAAACTAAATTGTCAGCCTGCTGTTAATTGATCTCCTCTTTCATATTCTAGTTCATGTTTTCCAGAATTTCACTGAGAAAACAAAACACCTGTACTCTAAAAGCTTTTTTCATCCCCCCCGCCCCAGGGCCCCTGCCCTCAAGCTTGGATCAATCTTCCATACAGAAAGACCTTTCCACAGGCCCCATGTTAGCTTTTCTGTTTTCTCATCTTCAAAAAAGGCTGCCTCCCTCTGTTCAGGCCCAGTGATGCCAAATGGAAGTGTGTTTTCTCTTTGATACCTGAGTGAATTTTAAACCCCTTTGGCTAAGTAAACTGCAGTGACAATTACTTCTGGTCCTAATCATGTTTTCGAGTGTGGAAAGCATTATCCAAAAGCAGAAATAGTTTACTCCTCCTGTGTCCTCCTCCTCTCTTATTGGCGGTGGTTCATATACAACTGACTAATTTGAAACAATTGTGCTTTACCAGAGCTAATCTATGAAAAATTAGTCGGCTGATCAATTCCACAGCTTCTTTTGTCTCTGCTTCTACCTTTTGCTAAGTGCTATGTACTGAATTGTGTCTCCTTCCCATCATCCAAACCCCCTCACCCCCCACAATACATAAAGTAGAATCCAGGCTCCCAATGTGACTGTATATGGAGATAGGACTTCAAAGAAGAAGGCAATTGATATTAAATGGGGTCATAAGGGTGCAGCCCGATTCCAATGGAATTGTAAGAAGAGGAAGAGCCCACAGAGCTCGCTTCTCTCCCCTGTGCATGCTCTTTATCGATCTCCTCCTCCACAAATAGCCATATGAGGACACACCAAGAAGGCACCATCTGCAAGCCAAGGAAAGAAGTCTCCACAGGAACCAGCCCTGCTGGCATCACCACAGCCCCAGGGAGCAAGGCCATTTATTTATTGATTTCAGAGGGTGAGACCACCCCCTTTGGTCAGCTGGCCAGGATGCCTCAGCCCAGTGCCTCTGGGACAAGGTTTTCCTGCACAGTCTCTGAGGGGTGAGGGGACTCCGCACATAGTTTAGGTGGCCCAGTGGTCGGCAAACTCATTAGTCAACAGAGCCAAATATCAACAGTACTTCTTCAAAATAGACTCGCCCAGGCCGAAAATAGACTTCTGCCCATGGGCCATGAAGTTTCAATTGCACTGTACATGCGCCCGCACGTGGTATTTTGTGGAAGAGCCACTCTCAAGGGGCCAGTTATAGGTGTGCCTTTTAACTAACATGTGGATGTTAGTTAAACCAGAAATCCACATGTGGCTCGCAAGCCGCAGTTTGCCGACCACAGCGGGGACAAGGCCACCTCAGTGAGCCTAAAGCAGTGATGGCGAACCTTTTGAGCTCGGCGTGTCAGCATTTTGAAAAACCCTAACTTAACTCTGGTGCCGTGTCACATACAGAAATTTTTTGATATTTGCAATCATAGTAAAACAAAGACTTATATTTTTGATATTTATTTTATATATTTAAATGCCATTTAACAAAGAAAAATCAACCAAAAAAAATGAGTTCGCCTGTCACCTCTGACACGCGTGTCATAGGTTCGACAGCACTGGCCTAAAGTATTAAGCCAAAGAGGATTATTCTCAATGATTAAAATCTAATGGGATTTGCCTTGCTAGGTTTTAACTTGCTTGGGACCCATCACCTCTTTCTTCTCAGATTTCTCTCTTCCGGGTTGGGAATGTCTGTGTCATCCCTGCTCAGCATTGTATTTTGGAAGCACATAACTTGTTTGGGTTCACAGGTTCACAGCTGGAAATGAGTTTTGCCTCAGGATGAATCATACCTCTGGTCTCACCAATACCTAATTTAAAGGTCTTTAGACTTGGAATTGATGCTGGAATGAGTTAAAAATTTTTGAGTTATTAGGAAAAAGTGAATGTGTTTTGCATGTGAGAAGGACATATATATTGTTGGGCCAGAAGGCAGAATATTATGAACTGAGTTGTGTCCCCAAGTTGAAGTCTTAACCCACAATGTGAGTATATTTGGAGATAAGGCCCTTAAGGAGGTAATTAAGGTTAAATGAGGTCAAAAGGGTAGGGTCCTAATCCAATACCAATAATGTCCTTATGAAACCATAAGTAAAATGGGTCTGGCCCGCCTGTCACAAATTAAGCAGAGACAAGATTGAATCACATATGAGCATTTATTCCAGTAATGCCAGCAGTATGGAGAGAGCAGCAGGTCATCCTGTAAATTCTGCTCTAACCTCCCTCACTAGCCAGCTGATTGTATACGAACAAGGCAGGAAGGCTATACGCAAGGGGGGAGGGAGGCAGGATAAAGACTACAGGGTCCATGGCCTGTGTGTCTCCTTCCAGGATCTTGAAGTCCGATAACAAGGTAGTTAATTTTCTGTGATGTTAAAGACAGCTCCGCCAGTTCCTGGGACCTGAAAATGGTCAGCCTTCCTGAGGCAAACTCCCAGAGCAGGTCAGGGTCCAGAAACAGCAACCAAACCAAAGTGTCTCCTGTCCTTCGTCTGTTCTCAAACTCTATTTTCTTTTCTGAGCAATTGGCCCTCCAGGCTCTGAGGCATCCTTATCTTTTTACAGCCCTGTTTTTCTCCTTGCAACACATCCTCCAGTTTCCCAGGGTCTGTACGAAAAAATTCTTATCTATAGTTAGTAAGGTTTTTTCTTATCTATAGTTAGTAAGGTGAATAATCATTACACAACTGTGGTCCTATTCTTGTTGCATGCCCTTCCCCCTATTACTTATGAGAAAAGAGACACAAGAACTCTTTCTCCAAGTGTGGTAGGCAGTTAGACACGAGCAGGGCAAGGGGCAGGGAGGCTTGGGAGAATGGCTTGTCTTGTTCACTGGTTTATTCTGGGGAACTTTACGTTAGGATAAATGACTTAAGTGACTAGGTGGGAAAATCCTCCAGGAATATTGGCAAATGGAGAAATTCCTAGGTGTCGTCTCTTCCTCTCTACCTTTGCTGTCTCATTTTGCAAAATATATCATATCCTAATTTGACTTGTTTGGTGCTTCAAAACTGACCAAATCAAGATTTTGAAGCACAGCTCTGTCGCTGGCCTACCTGCACAGGCTGTGTGAGCATCTCTTTTTGAAAGTGCCCAGTCTGTTCCCAGATTATTTTGGTGCTTTAACACCTCCTCCATGTTCCTTCCCAGTCCCTCACCATAGCTCTGCAGCTGTCCTTACCAAGTCACCCTAGCACTCAGCGGGGTGGGAGATGCTGCAGGTACACAACCTGCACAGCCTCATCACAGGCCTGACACTATGCTCTGCACCCTCCACCTCATGGCCTTAACTCTAACTCATTCTTGTCCTTTACCCCATCTCCTTCAGGTAAAATAAACAATAATAGATAAATAAATAAGCAATAAACTAAATAAAATCTGCAGCTGTGTGTGCCTTGGAAGTTACTGGCTGGTGGGACTTTTGCTTCTTCAAGGTGAACATGACCCTCCACACCAGAGCTGACTCACCTCAGACTCTATTTCAAGTCACTTCAGAACTTGTTCTTTCTATTGACTCATTCTTGAGTTGGGATCTGCCCCTGGTTGACTAGAGTATTGTAATCTTGAGCTTTTCTTCTATAGCTCAGCTCAGTCTTTTCAGTTTGGAAGTTGAGAGGGTAAATGTGTATAGGGAGGACTTGGGGAAGTAAAGCAGGCTGATATTCTCCTCCCTTCTCCACAGGAATTTAAACAATAAAGAGCGCAACTACAAAGAGCATATGGCCCATGGGGATCAATGCATCAGTTTTGTTTATTGGCCAGACAGGTACCAATCCCTGACAAAATGCAGGGCTCCCTGGTGTAGCTGACTTTCTAAAAGTAGGGATTTCATTCTTCTTCCTCATCTCTCAAATTCGAGACTTATCAATTTAATAGCTGGGTTCTCTGGGAAACTCCAAGTTGCCCATTGTGCTGTTAGGGTCATAGGCCTGTGGTTTTAGACTTCTAACTGGATGGATAGAGGGAACAAATGCTCAAAGTATACTGGTAGGTCCATGTTATCTTGTCATGGAAAACTAAAACTCACTGACCATCTGAAATTCTAACAAACCAGATTAGTTAGTGTTTGTGTGTGGAGGAGATGGGTTGGGCTTGAAGGGGGCCCTCTGGGACTTCCTCAACATCAGAGGAGATGCCTAAGTCCCTTCCCTATAGGAACTGGAGGACACGGAGAGGAAATACTGGTATTTTTCTCAACAGCATTTTGATGAGCCCTATTTTTTTCCTTTACGCCTTTTGAACTGCCAGTGCTTGACACCCTCCATTGAGCAATCCATTCTCTCTCTTAGGGATAGGGCTTTTATATTTAATCAAGGATGTTCTGGAGCAGTGGTTCTCAACCTTCCTAATGCTGCAACCCTTTAATACAGTTCCTCATGTTGTGGTGACCCCCAACCATAACATTATTTTTGTTGCTACTTCATAACTGTAATTTTGCTAGTTATGAATCGTAATGTAAATATCGGATATGCAGGATGTATTTTCATTGTTACAAATTGAACATAATTAAAGCATAGTGATTAATCACAAAAACAATATGTAATTATATATGTGTTTTCCGATGGTCTTAGGCGACCCCTGTGAAAGGGTCATTCGACCCCCAAAGGGGTCGTGACCCATAGGTTGAGAACTGCTGTTCTAGAGACAAAACTTCTACACATAGAAAATGGTCCCAATTATTGGGATTGCCAGTTTTGTCTGTAGACGGTCAGTGAATGACATGCCTATAGAAGGATCAATAATAATAGAACTTTACAGAGTTCAGGTCCATGGATTTGAGATTTTCAAAGTGCTTTCACACCATCATTTTAGTTTGCCCTCTAAGAACTCTGTCAGTTGTATAAAACATGTAATTCTGTTTCACAGTTTCAGTGAACTTGAGGGGAATTACCCAAGGTCACATGGGCAAGAAATGAACAAACCAAGAAGAGAACCCAAATACTGTATCCCAATTGCTTCAAGAGACCCGTTCTATAACATACTCTTTTCCTCTTGAAAAGATTTTTGCTTTGGCATTCTTTTTTAAAAATATATATTTTTTATTGATTTCAGATAGGAACGGAAAGGGAGAGAAACATCAATGACTAGAGAGCATCATTGATTGCTGCCTTCTGCATGCCCCCTACTGGGGATCAAGCTGCAACCCACACATATACCCTTGACTGGAATTGAACCCAGGACCCTTCAGTCTTCAGTCTGATGCTCTATCCACTGAACCAAACCAGCTAGGGCTGCTTTGGCATTCTTATGCACTATATCTGTGGTTTTGCGTAGAGTGCCTCTGGTGGCATAAATAGGCAGAACAAAGCAGAGCCTAGTTGAATTGTTATTAGGAGCCAGAAACTTCAACATGTTATTTTGTGGTGTGTGTGTGTGTGTGTGTGTGTGTGTGTGTGTGACATTGATAATTTTCAAACGTTTATGATGAGATTTTTTTCAAACATATAATAAGCAAACAGA
The DNA here is from genome assembly GCF_000412655.1 of Myotis brandtii. Taxonomy (NCBI): domain Eukaryota; kingdom Metazoa; phylum Chordata; class Mammalia; order Chiroptera; family Vespertilionidae; genus Myotis; species Myotis brandtii. The sequence continues at coordinate 481,177 of NW_005355293.1, read as the reverse complement.
ATCATAAAATGAAGACCCATGTATGAGTTGTGAAACAATCAATTGATCCTTAATTTATGGCCAGTCTTTTGTCATCTTAGGCCACTCTCCCCACCAGCCTACACAATCTTTAACTAAATCCCAATTATTCCATCAATAAATATGTCAAATTGAATCTCTAATAAATAAGGGCTTTTCCATAAAGATATAAATACAGTATCATCATCACAACTAAAAAAATAAACAGTATATAATTCATTATTTCATCACCCAGACTGTGTTTAAAATGTCCCCTCTTTCAAAAAGTCTTCTCTTTTATTTTTAATAGTTTTTGTAATTACAAAAAGTAAATCTACATCAATGAACATTTTCTAAGATACCATATAGCAGTGTCAACTTAGCTACTTTCAAGGGGAACTTTGACAGAGACATTTCCTTGAACAAATATTGGATGGGATCTATAACAACTTGTCTTAATATTACTTTCAGATCAAAAGTGTCATAACTTGTACATCAAAATATAGTACTTGTAGGTAATTAAGTAGTAGTGTTATTTTTCATCCCTGATGTTGGTATAATAATCTGGTTTAATAATAGAGTTTTACTATATTTTCTTTTTCTTTTTTTTAAAAAAAATATTTTTATTGATTTCAGAGAGGAAGGAAGAGGGAGAGATAGAAACATCAATGATGAGCGAGATCAATGATGAGAGAGAATCATTGATCGGCTGCCTCCTGCAAGCCCCCCACTGGGGATCAAACCCACAACCCAGGCATGTGCCCTTGACCAGAATCGAACCTGGGACCTTTCAGTTCGCAGGCCGATGCTCTATCCACTGAGCCAAACCGGCTAGGGCTTACTATGTTTTCATGCATTCATTCATTTACTTCACCATTCAGTTTCCTAGTCATTAGGGACTGTTGGTGTGAGTCAGCCACTGACTCATAACAGTTAAACCTAAATAACAGTCCTTGACTTGGAGGAGGGGCTGAATTATACTTAAAAATTTTAATGTACTTAAAAACTTGTCAAAGGCTTGCCATTGAGGACAGAGAAATATCCACATGTGTTTGTCATAGTGGGAGGGTGAAACGGTTGGAAAGCGCCTCACATAGTTGATGATATGCATCTTCCTCCCCCAGTTACCTGGAATTACCAGACACACAGTGGCCCAGCTCCTCGCCTCTCTTGCTGGACTCATCTGTCTCCTCTTGCAACACCAACTAATAGCACAAAGTGCTGATGTGGCAGCTGCTGACCAAGGTACTTGTCATGTATTTACTTAGTCTTCTTAATAACCCCATAAGATAACTGTATTCTCTGCATCTTACAATTTACGATACTCAGCTGGAAAGGTGTAAGCTAACGGAGTTAGAGGCTCAGCAGTTGGTCTCCGGAGCCTTCCTTCTCCGAAGATACAACAAGCTGGTCTGGAAAATTAATTTGCTCTTGACTTAGAGCAGTGTTAAGTCCCAGACTTCTAGTAGAGTATGGAATGAAGCTAAGTGACAGTCCTAATTCAATTATGTAGACATTATCAACGGTCAAATCCCATTATCTTTAAGAATGTCTGATTTTAAGCAACAGAGGAGAATTTAAAGACACTCATGTATAATAAGTTGCAACAGTTAGGCTACTTTATAGATTCCAGAGTGTGCCAAGCTGTTCCAGCTTCTTCCTGGAACTTCCCTTTTCCAGAATTTGTCTTCCTACCCTTCTTCTCCTGCTGTGCTCCTGCTCTTTCCATACCTAGTTTTCTTGTTTCTTCCCTGACCACCACCTCAGTCATGATCCCACGCTATCTTTGTGCCCTGGCCCAGTATGTACGAATCTCAATTGTAATTCTGCCATTCTGGTTTTTTCCTTATTTGTTTTACTTTCGCTCACTATTTGGGAGACAAAGGAATAGCCAATGCCTTAATTTCATCATTCCAGATGTACCAACAATGTGTCATCTATAATTTACCTTCCAATTATTTAATCTAGAGTTGGGAGCTCTGAGTTGGAATCTAAATATTCAATCATTTCTGAATGAATATTCGGCACTCAGCTGAATTTAATGCATTGACTATAGAATTTGCATATTAAACTGGGATCCTGTAGTGAAATGCAACCTGTATGAAAAACAAATGTTCTTTTCTACTTAAAATAATGAGATATTTTAAAGAGTTTTAGGAAAACTTGAGGCCATCTAATACAGAGGCTCCTAACACTGGTTATACATGGGAAGTTTATCATGTAAATTCCAATGCCTTTCTCTTAGGTCCTGATAAGGCCCCAGGATCAGAGTGATTCTGCTTCAGCTACATCATGAACTACTATTTTTTTTATCTTTTAATCCTCACCAGAGGATATTTTTTCCATTGATTTTTAGAGAGAGTGAAAGAGAGAGGGAGAGACAGAGAGAAACACCAATGTGAGAAAAACATATTGATTGGTTGCCTCCCGCAAGCCCCCGACCAGGGCCCAGAACCTGCAATGGAGATACATGCCCTTGGCTGGAATCGAACCAGGGACCCTTCAGTCTGCAGGCTGACCCTCTATCCACTGAGCCAAACTGGCTAGGGCTGAACTACTATTTTGGAGTCACTGGTCTAATGCATCTTCCTTGTCCTCACCCTTCACATATGTCTCTCTTCTCGGCTGATAATTCTTTCTAGTAATTGTGAAACTTGAAAAAATATTCTTCCTACTTATGGGCACTAGTCACTTTAATAAAGGTACTTAATGCATGCCCTGACTGGTTTGGCTCAGTGGATAGAGTGTCGGCCTGAGGACTGAAAGGTCCCAGGTTCGATCCCAGCCAGGGGCGTGTACCTTGGTTGCAGGCACATCCCTAGTAGGAGGTGTGCAGGAGGCAGCTGATCGATGTTCCTCTCTCATCGATGTTTCTAACTCTCTATCCCTCTCCCTTCCTCTCTGTGAAAAATCAATAAAATATATATATTTTTTTAAAAAGGGACTTAATGCAGATAAATAACTTTGTCATTACACCTCTACAGATTTATTGTGCTAATCATAAATTGCTCACTGGTCTTTCCCTGCAGGCATTTCTGCTGTCGATATTCCTCCTCGCTCTAGGATACTGACATACATGCAATAAAATAGCCCAAGTGCAGTTTGCTTTCTGCCCTACAGGAAGTATCAGGGTCACACAGTCTCTGGTTTGGAAGGTGCCTTTGTGGTCCCCTAATAAACCTTGAGATATTTGTAATTGGCTTGTATAACAAGTAGTCATCCAGCAACTGCTTGATCTCAATATTTAAATTATTACCAAAGTCAGGAATAGCCTCTGCCAACTGAGGTCAGTTCTCAATCAGTCAATTCTAAGACAGAAACTTTGTCTTCAAGCTGAGCTAAGAGCTCTTCTCTGAAACTTCCATAGCTTTGTCCTAATCAAGTGCCCAAAGGAGTGGCAAACTACAAAGGTGTTCTTTCTTCTCAGTACAGCCAATCAGGCATCGATGGCAGCTAACAAACTCTTTGTCAACCCCAGTCATGACTCTATGATAAATACAAAGGGTCTTCTTTTCGAAAACAAATAAGTAGCAAAATGATCAAAGAGGTTATCGCTGTATATGACAGTTACCAATAAAGGCAGATATAACCTTTGCCTAAAGAGAGTTTGGACAAATCAATGTAAACAAAGTAAAATCTGCAGCATAAAGAAAGATAGTGGCTTCTTTCCTGCTGTCCCTCTCCTCCCCTCCATCCAAATGAGGCCTGAGGGTCACCAATGGTCAGCATTAGATTTGAAATTACTAGATATTAGTGAGTTGATTTAGAGTTCCTGGCAGCCTGCCAACACAGTACTACAAGTCAAGCTGTTTGAAAGCAAACCAAATTACAATATTAACCTTGGAAGATAGATGCCGGCTGATTTGTACATCTTGTTTTGATCATCAGCATACACCAGTGAGAGAAAACAAACACCAGCCTTTCCCTGGACATCTATTTCTTGTTTGCCTGTGCTAATTAGTACAATTTGCATAAACACAGAAAAATCCTATGTGTTTCTCAGTGTGTTTAGAGCTCATGTCTTATTAACTTCTGTCAATATTTCTACAATGCACACAACACAATCCACTCTCCACGTCCGACCAGGCCAAGCCCAGGAGCACATCATCTCTTTGCCTTCTAGTTCTAAATATGTTGGCTTAGAGAATATACCAGACACATGAAGAATGTTATGAATCATCTGACCAATGACCTTGGTTTGTGGATTGAGAAACTGAAATGGAGAAGTACATGGCCCCAAGTCACAGTCCTGTGCCGCTGGGATAACCCTATAAAAATGTGCTGGATGACAATGGCACTAAGGGAAGGCGTTACAATATGTACTATCCTGAAACTGACATCTTCCACCTGTCTTGCTCTCTCTGTATTAAATGCGAAGAAAAGTGGGAATTATTAACATTATCTAGTGATTAAAAACATTGGGTTTCAGTCAGATCTGGATATTACTGTCAGCTCTCTACCAAATTAAAGTCCATTACAAAAAGTAGAAAGTTGATAATAACCAAGAAAATTTTTCAAAAATGGGAGCAATGGACATACCTTTTAAAAAAATCACTATTAATTTATTATAGCATTGCAATTATAGAAATAATTATAGAAATAATGGTGCCAGCTCAGGAATATATCTAGTTTTTATGCAAGAGAAAAAAAAGTGTACAAGAAACCTTAGAAGAATCTAGAACTACAAGGCTTTATGCATGATCAAAACAGAACAAAAACTTCCCAGACCATTGAAGAAATTTGGTTACTCAGGAAACACTTCTGGAAAATCACCTAAGCGGCAATAAAAATAAAATTATATCCTTATATCTCATTGGACATTTTAAAAAGCCCTAGTTATATCAATATAAAATTTAAAGCCATATAAACAACTACAAAAATTATAGGTGAATATTTAACCAATTTCCAAGTGGGGAAAATATTCCAAGCATAAAATTATTAGACAAATTAACAAATGAAATGAGATTTTATTGCAGAGAAACTGTAACTACTATCTCAAAATAAAATCTGTTCCATCCAGTCTATCTCAAGTCAGGGGACAGTTTCAAACCTGATCAAGATTAAAGCAGTCCTTTTTTCCCCTCTCTTTACCTCTCAGGAAGTTCACGTCTCCAGCTCTATGTTTTGGGAGAGATGATGAGTTGAATGTGTTCCGGGCATAAAGGTAAGATGTGAAGAGTCAACCTGGGTGGAGAGAAATGAAGAGAGCGGGTCTCCATCTGTGCAAAGCCCCTGTGTGGTGAGTTTGATCTGTGTACAATTCCTGACATCTCTTCTCCGATCTCTGCCACCTGAACAATTGAGAAGGGAGACTGTGCATTATTCCTGTACTTGTCCACTTCTATTTATTTTCCATGCTGCTGATGTGAGCCTGGGTCTTGCACCCATCAATGGCTGAGTTAGTCTTGTTAAAATGATTCAAGAAAGCAATTTAGGTGACACAAACAAACTTGAATACTTTAGGAAGTGGGCAGCCTCCACTCACAAGAGTTTGGAGAACTACAAAGTGGGGTGGAAGGCAGGGAGCTTTTATAGGATAAATAATAGGGAATAAGAAAGAGAAAGAATAAAAAGACCTGATAGTCTGGGGTTATATAGGAATGTGCGATAGCCCATGTTACTTGGTGATTCCTGATTGGGAACCTAGATAGTCTGACTGCTAGGCAGATGCAACATTTACAAAAACACGAGACCTAAAAATTAAGTTTCATTTCGCTGACAGGGTTTCTCAGGATCAGTGACGCTCAACCTACCAAGGAAAGGTTAATGTGAGATCAATTTGACAGTGTGCATTGCTGCATCACAAATTATTCCTAAACTTAGCAGCTTAAAGCAACACACATTTATTATAACATAGTATCTATAGTTCAGAAAGCAGGCCATGGCTTAGGTGGTTCCACTGGATCAGGATCTCTCAGTGGCTATAATCAAGGCATCAGCCAGGGTTGCTGTCATCTCACAGCCCAAGTAGAGGGGATTCACTTCCTAACCGACTCACGTGGCTGTGGGCAAGCTGTTGCAGGCCTCAGATCTCCATCAGTTCTTCGCCTTGTGGGCTTCTGCATAAGGTTGAGCACAGCATGTTCCTCAGAGTAAGGAATTTAAGAGAGAGAGAAAGAGAAAGAGAGAGAGAGAAAGGACCCAAACTTTTTTAATAACCTAATCTCCAAAGTGACATCCCATCACTTCTGTATTCTATTTTTCAGAAATGAATGACTAAACCCAGCCCATACTTAAAGGGAGAAAATCATTTATGAATGTTAATAGCAGGATGTGGGGATGTGGGAATTACACAGGGATGTCAATACCAGGAAGCGGGGACTCGTGGGGCCACCTACCAGGCTAGAAACTGCCCTGTGAGCACTCCCCTTACCATGCAAGCTCCCTGACCCATGGGGTACCCACCTGCTCCCGGGAGGCAGGGAGGTCCTGCAACAGAAGCAGCAGGCTTTTGAGTTACAGATAAGTAATTGAGCATGAACTGGATCTGGCTGCAGCCCGCCTCAGCACTGCAGGTGCAATAAAACTATGTAAAATCTCAACACCTCTCTCGCTGACCACATCCCAGATATTGGCACCCAGGGTCTGGATGGCTTTGTAGAGGAGCAGAGAGCTGAGTTGTTGGTTTGCTGTAATAAAAGAGATGACAATGAACAGAAGCGGTAGGAATTGCCTGATTTTAACCATTGCTGCATAAACATGGTACTTTGATCTCAAAGGAAATAATTTCTCCCCTAATAAATCCATTTTCATTTGAAAAATAAGCCTCGCGTGGTGGTTCTCATTTTCATAAAACCAGAGGGGCCATGTCTATACAGGTTGGACTTGAAGCCAAAAATTCAAATGCCTCCAGGGCCAACTGTGTGTGCTTTTGGCTTCATGGCACAAACTGGGGTGATAGGAATTGTGGGAATGTAAAAAGGCAGGCTTGGCTAAGATATCTTGTGTTATGCTTTGTAATAAGAAGTTATGTAGTAATTTGCTGCATAACAATGTTTCGGTCAATGACTCATTGCATATGTCACGGTGGTTCCCTAAGATTATAATGGAGCTGAGAAATTTATCACCTAGTGACGTCATAGCCATCATTCATCACTCGTGTGTTTGTGGTGATGCTGATGTAAACAAACCTACGGCACTGCCAGGGGTATAAAACTATAGCACTACAACTATGTACAGGGCATAATACTTGATAATGATAATAAATGACTGTGTTCCTGGCTTATGTATTTACTGTGCTGTACTTTTTATTGTGTTTTTTCTGCTTATACAATGACTTTGCTGTAGTATCAAGGTGGGTTGTGCTGGCAGTAGCTCCACACGTCTGCTGTTCACTGCATCTCTTTTTTTAAAAATATATTTTATTGATTTTTTACAGAGAGGAACGGAGAGGGATAGAGAGTTAGAAACATCGATGAGAGAGAAACATTGATCAGCTGCCTCCTGCACACTCCCTACTGGGGATGTGCCCGCAACCAAGGTACATGCCTTGACCGGAATCGAACCTGGGACCCTTCAGTCCGCAGGCTGACGCTCTATCCACTGAGCCAAACCGGTTAGGGCAGGGGTGGGCAAACTTTTTGACTCGAGGGCCACAATGGGTTCTTAAACTGGACCGGAGTGCCGGAACAAAAGCATGGATGGAGTGTTTGTGTGAACTAATATAAATTCAAAGTAACCATCATTACATAAAAGGGTACGGTCTTTTTTTTTTTTTTTTAGTTTTATTCATTTCAAACGGGCCGGATACAGCCCGTGGGCCGTAGTTTGCCCACGGCTGGGTTAGGGCCACTGCATCTCTTGATTGCATCATTTCTCGAATTGGCCCACGGGCCGTAGTTTGCCCACGGCTGGATTAGGGCCACTGCATCTCTTGATTGCATCATTTCTCGCGTGCTTGACTTAATCTCACAATCCCCTAAGCAGACAAAATTCACTAATATTACCAGGATGAGGCCACACATCAAGTGATTGACCTGAAAACAAGAGTAAAAGTGAGTAAGAATTACAAAGATGGAAAAATCAGTGACGGTTATTACTCATCAGTCAGGCATGACACATTCCACCATAGATACCATCTTGAAGAACAATAATGAAGAGACAAAAGCTGTTAAAAATTGGCTTCATTGACAGTAACAAGACTAACACAATTTTTTATATATAGTTTTATTGATTTCAGAGAGGAAGGAAGAGGGAGAGGAAGATAGAAACATTAATGTTGAGAGAGAATTATTAATTGGCTGCCTCCTGCATGCCTCACACTGGGGATCAAGCCCAAAACCCAGGCATGTGCCCTGACTGGGAATAGAACCATGACCTCCTGGTTCATAGGTTGATGCTCAACCACTGAGCCACACCAGCTGGACAAGACTAACACAAATTTGAGGAAGGTACATATCAGACATGGAGAAACTTCTAATGATCTGGATTAAAGTCCAGATGCACAAACATATTCTTCTCAGCACCATGATGGTCATGGCCAAAACAAAAAGTTTATTTGCAGTGTTGAAAGAAAAGGCGAGACTCAACTATGAAGTTAAATCTACTGCTAGCTCTAGGTGGTTTCAATAATTCAAGAATCAATATTCCTTACATAATGTGAAGTGGTGAGTCAGACTATGATGTGAAAGCAGCTGAAGAATTTTTGGAAACTCTAGATAAGCTGATTGTACAGGAAAATTACTTCCCAGAGCAAATGTTCAATATGGATATTTTGGATATTATATGCCCTATTCTGGAAATGGATGCCTGAAAAGACTTTCGTGCATAAGGAGGCCAAGTCAATGCCAGGTTTCAAGGCTTTTAAGGACAGGATAATGGGCCTTGTTGCAGGCCACAAACTGAAACCCTTTGTGATCTGGCACAGTGAGACCCCGGGGCCTTCAAGCATATCAATAAGCAAACACTGCCAGTGCACTATAGGATTATGAAGATGTCACAGATGACCCTGCTCCTCTTCTAAGATGCCCTCCTGAAATGCTATGCCAGAGAAATAGAGAAGTATTGTTTGGAGAATACCTTTCAAGATTTTGCTTATTGTTTATAATGCTCCCAGACATCCAACGTGTGTGTCATCGTTTTTTATGAAAAAGCTTAAGAAGTAAAAATAATAATAATAATATAGAAAAAAGCTTATAGAATAAGGATATAAAGATTTTTTTGTGTGTGTTTTAAACTATTATACAAGAGTCAAAAGTTAATACGATTAAAAAGGTTATAAAGTAAAAAAGTTACAGTAAACTAAGGTTAACTTATTAAAGAAAGGATTTTAAAAAAGAAGTTTAGTGCAGCCTAAATGTGCAGTGTTTGTAAAGTCTACAGTAGTGCACAAGTAATGTCCTAGCCTTCACCTTCACTCACCACTCACTAACTCACCCAGCAACTTACAGTCCTGCAAGCTCCATTTATGGTAAGGTGAGTACCCTACACAGGTATATCAAAACACTTGCCTTTTAAAAAGTTTGCTCATGATACCAAAATATTTGCCAAGGATGAGGAGGTGGCAAACATCAACAAGGCTATGGTTGAGAATGCAAATAACTTTAACCTAAAGTGAATAAGGATGACATTGATCAGCTTCCGGTGGTGGTTCCAGAGGAATTGACTAATGGGGAGTTGTTGGAACGGGAACAGGAATGCACAGCTGAAGAAGAGACAAGAGGAAAGGAAACTGCAGGAGGTGAGAAAGAAGAACCTCCAAGAAAATTCACAGTGAAGGATTTATAAGACGCTTTTTATAGACCTCAACGAGCTCCTTAAAAAGTTTGAAAACATAAACACCAACACCAAAAGGTTTTTATTAATAAGGAGGAATAGTCATGGTGCATTACTTGCTTATAAGAAAATCTATGATGATAAAAATAACAACTATCATGGACATATTTCTGGAAAGAGTGACACCACATCAGGCAGGTCCTCAAGAGTTGTTCCAGAAGGTGGCATTGTTTTCATTGGCAATGACTGCTTCATGCCTGTTATTGCCCTAAAGAACTTGCAGTGGACAGGAGGTGGAGGTGGAAGACAGTGTGATATTACTGAGCCCGATCAGGCCTAGGCTAATGTGTGTGTGTCATCGTTTTTTATGAAAAAGCTTAAGAAGTAAAAATAATAATAATAATATAGAAAAAAGCTTATAGAATAAGGATATAAAGATTTTTGTGTTTTAAACTATTATACAAGAGTCAAAAGTTAATACGATTAAAAAGGTTATAAAGTAAAAAAGTTACAGTAAACTAAGGTTAACTTATTAAAGAAAGGATTTTAAAAAAGAAGTTTAGTGCAGCCTAAATGTGCAGTGTTTGTAAAGTCTACAGTAGTGCACAAGTAATGTCCTAGCCTTCACCTTCACTCACCACTCACTAACTCACCCAGCAACTTACAGTCCTGCAAGCTCCATTTATGGTAAGGTGAGTACCCTACACAGGTATATCAAAACACTTGCCTTTTTTTTTTTCTTAGAGAGAGAGAGTGGAAGGGAGAGGAAGAGACACACAGAGAGAAACATAGAAACATCTCCCTCCCATGTGAGGGAGACACATCAATTGGTTGTTTCCCACACAGAGATTGAGCCTGCAACTGACCAGAATCGAACCTGGGACCCTTCAGTCTGCAAGCCAACGCTCTATTACAGTGAGTCAAACTGGCTAGGGTGCCACTTTTTTGTCTTTTATACTATTACCATTTTATATTAATATATATCTAGAAACACAAATACTTACCATTGTCTTACAGTATTCAGTATAGTCACATGCTGTACAGGTTTGTAGCCTAGACTACATAGCTTTGTATAAGTGCATTCTTTGTTCACACAAAGACAAAATTGCCTAATGAAGCATTTCTCAAATGTATTCGCATTGTTAAACAACACATGACTGTATTTGATTTTCCTCCTCATAAGGGGCACACAGCTCCTAAAACCCTTAGGACAGGGGTGGACAACCTTTTTGTGAGTGCGTGCCAAAACCAGCAAAATCTCTGACTCAAAATTCTTCTGCGTGCCAACCCTAATTTTTTGAGAACATGTTACACCTACTTGATATCT
>NW_005355293.1:447827-470028 GCF_000412655.1 Myotis brandtii | reverse complement strand
GAGCTACTACTTTCATCTGTCAGGCTACTCCTATTACGAGACTTAACAAAATTCAAAAAGTCGATATTAAGGAAAAAATTGTAAATGGAAGATTATAAGAGAGGGTTTCGCATGCCAGCAAAAGTTACTGGCGTGCCATGTTTGGCACGCGTGCCAGGGGTTGCCCACCCCTGCCTTAGGATTTCCTAGAACCTAAGTGATCAGAGCACTAAAAGTGAAGAGTCTTTTGTTGTTAACAAGCTCCTTTCAACCACACCTGAGTTTATGTTAATGAAGTGACTTTTGGAAAGCATTTAAGGATGGGACTTGGTTGCCTGGGAAACCTAACATGGGATTAGAGGGTTATAACTTTCAACCCAACCCCCTGACCTCCAGACCTCCAGGAGATCAGAGGTGCTAGAGATTAAGTTTAATCACCAATGGCCAATGATCTAATCAATCATGACCAGGTAACAAAGCCTCCATAAAAATCCCAAAGGACAGAATTTAGAGAGCTTCTGAGTTGGTGAACATGTGGAGATGCTGGGAGGGTTATGAGCTGGGAGAGGACATGGGAGCACAGTGCCCCTTCCTACATACCTGTCCTCTGCATCTCTTCCATCTGGCTGTTCCTGGTTCATTTCCTTTTATGATAAACCAGTAATTTAGCAAGTAAATATTTTCCTGAGTGAGCCCCACTAACAAATTAATCTAACCTGAGGAGGGGTCCTGAGAAACGCCAATGCGTAAGACATAATCAATTGACCAGAAGCACAGGTAACTGGACTTGTGTGTGAAGGGGAGGACAAAGTCTTGTAAGACTGAACCTTTTACTTTTGGAGTCTGAAGCTGTCCCCAGGTAGATAGTGTCAGAACTGAGTTAAATTGTAGGTCACACCGCTGGTATGGCAGAATTGTTTGGTGGTATTGGAAAACACACATAAGACATCTGAATTCAATTCGAAACACTGGGTATGCCAAATAAAAAATAACTTTGAGGTGAATTCTATCAACTATTGTCAAAATGTGAGACTGCAGGGCTGCAGAAAGAGTAGAAGTTATAAACCAGATATTGGGCAGTTATCCTAGTGACCTCTCAACAGGCTTTCAGACAGGGCCAGCCCAACACAGATCCGGAGAAGATGCATGCCTTGCCCAAGGGTTCAGGGAGTTGTGGCCAGGACTCAGGCCTCTTAACTCCAAATCCAAATCTCATTGCGTAAATGAAGCTTAAAACATCCATATTATTTCTGGTTCTGACACCTCTGCTGATTAAGTCCTCTTCGAGTAAATTCCAGTAAAAATAGGCCAGGAGCAGGATGTTTGTGAGTCTCGGTGGTTCTCAACCTTCTTAAGGCCGCAACCCTTTAATATAGTTCCTCATGTTGTGGTGACCCCCAACCATAAAATTATTTTCGTTGCTAAGGATATCAGGTGTTACCCCAGGTATGCGTATCAAGGCATTAAGGCATCATTCTGAAGATTTGAGTTACAATATTGAGACATGAAAATAGATAATTTGATGAACATCCAGGTGATGTGATCTATTTTAAGGTCAGATGAGAACTTCCTTGGCTCCAATGAGAACTTACTATGAATTTAAAACCCAAGAACTAAGACCAGCCCTACGGACAAAAATTCCAAACACTGCTGGGTACTTATATTGTTGGAAAAATGATAGAGGTGGTAGAAACGAAATACTAAACTCAAGAATACAAAAATAAAAAATCAGACTTGATTTAAAAAATGAGCTCACAATGCTAGCTAACATTTATTAAGTATATATTGATTATGTGGCAGGCACTTTGCTTTCATTATTTCTATTTAGTCCCCACAAGTCTATTACTATTGCCATCTTACAAATACAGAAACTGAATCTTGGAATGTTGGGAAGCATGAAACTTGGTTGGAAAGTTTGTAAGGATGACATTCTGATACAAGGGAAGTGTGTGGAAGGCCGCCTGCCCTGTTTATCAGAATTCCGACTTAAGAGACTTAGGGGAGTGTTGAAGGCAGTGCCCTGATTATTCCCTGACCTTCCCAAACAAGCCTGTGCATGTGCAGACCCCCGGGTGTTTACTGGAATCCTTATGCTTAATCCCTGGATGCCCTTGCCTACAGGAAAATGTAACCACATGTGTCCTCCCAAGGTTACCCACCTTACTGATTGTATCTAAAGATAAAAATTCCAATAAAAGCCTAATGAGGCAGGCAATCCAGGCTGCCTGGCTCCTTTAGCCAGGCTGTCCCTTAGCCTCTCTTTCACAGTGAAACTGTGTCAGAATAATCTGTTCATCCGATGCTCAGGGGCTGCTGGTCAGCCCTGGCATTGGAAAGATTAGGTGACTTATACAAGGACCCATAGCTGGTTTGTAGAAGAGATGGGACTTCAAATTAAGTCTGTTAACTCTAAAAGTCTATGAGATTAACAGGTCCACAGTGAATCAGAGGGCCCATCGGTTCCCTTTGTCATCTACAGAAGTTCCAGCCCCAGGAATGTCAAGGTGACTCTGTTGGAGACTGGTTTGGAAACTGTAGATAGCAAGGTGCTGGAATCACAATGAAAATATTAAAAGAGGGAAGAAAAAGAAAAGCTTTGGTGTTAAACTTTTTCATATAAGCACATTCTTGCTGTATGTCTACAAAGCAGTCATTGAAATACAGCTTCTTGAGAAATAAAAATCCATCATTATCTATCACTGCCAGGGCTCATGCGAGATAAAAAGAAGCCCAGGCCTGATGTACACCCGGATTTAGAGGAGTGAAGTCTAGAGGTCAGAGATTGGAAAGACCTGCCAGGAGATGCAGGTGATATGGGAGATTGCCAGTAATTGGTGAGAGAAGATAACATTCCTGGCAACAGGCATTGGGTGCCAGGTCTGACAAGAGCAAGGTGGGACTAGAGTTTTGAGTCTTCCATGTTTCCAACACTTTGGTAAAGATTTACATTTTCTTTAATGATAAAAACTACTATTTACTGAGTATGTCCTAGGAGTCATTTTGTGAAGTCCTTCCCATGCATTATCTCATTTAGTGCTCACAACAAGGCTATGACGTCAGTGGACTTGTCCCCAGCTTGCTGATAACTGTCAGCATTTACTTATTAAGTTCCCAACATAGGACAGCATCAGTACCTAGCACCTTCTAGACCTAGTTATATGTGAAAGGCATTTAGTCCAATTTAAATGTGCTGTAAGTATAAAAACACCCAGTGAGAAAAAGAATGTAGAATGCATCATTAATATTCTTTATATTGATTCCTTATTAATATTTTGGATACATTCCAAATGATAATATTTTAAACAGACAGTTGACTTTTGAGCAATGCAGGGGTTAGGAGCATGGACCTCCCACAGTCAAAAATCCATGCATAACTTTTGACTCCCCCAAAACATAACTATTAATAGCCAACTGTTGACCAGGAACCTTACCAATAACATAGTCGATTAACACTGTATAATACATATATATTGTATTCTTACAATAAGGTAATCTAGAGAAAAGAAAAAGTTATTAAGAAAATCATAAGGAAAAGAAAATACATTTATAGTATTGTACTATATTTATCAATAACATAAGTTTATACAGTCTGTTTACAAGATTAATCATTTGTCAGAACCTACATCAATTATGCCTTATATGATACAAAACACTATAGATGTTATATGTATTACTAACACTAGACATAAGAAATAAAAAGATAATTCAAGATATTTACAACATAATGATTTATACATTGGTAATGAAGAAATAGCAACATGATTATTCTATGAGAGTCTAATATAATGGATATGATCACTTCACGGTAGCCTAGCCTACACACTAATAAATGAATCATTATAAATTTTTATGGAATACAATGGTAAAGTTATATTCATAATACACTATTAAAAACACTTTTATATTTTTTAAAAAACCTGTGATGATAGGCTGATATACAGTTCCTCCAATTATAAGAGAGAGGCATACTATCCTTTATAATAAAAGCCTAAAATGCAAATTGACCCACTGGCAGAACGACCGGTGGAATGACTTGTCGCTATGATGTGCATTGACCACCAGGGGGCAGACGCTCAATGCAGGAGCTGCCCCCAGTCCACAGGCCCCAGGCCAGCAAAGGCAGGTGCCAGCGGGGGCCCCCCACTACCCCCGCCAGTCACCCCACAGATCGGCCCTGATAGCCAGCCAGGCCTAGGGACCTTACCCATGCATGAATTTCATGCACCGGGCCTCTAGTACAATAATATAATTCTTTGAAAGCATAGTTATGAAACAGTAAGAAAATGCATGCATTACTAATTTTTTAATAAAATATTACTCACCTTATGGTATGTAAGGATAGGCTATCCACTTCAATAAAAGTCTTGTATGCAATGTTCTGCATGGTGAATGAATACTTAGGTAGAGATGATGATGACACAAAAACATCTCACACAGTCTTGTACAGTTATTAGATTTTCACATACACACACAACAGATAAATTTATTCGCTGTATGGCATGAAAATAAATTACTGTTCATTAAGAGGAAGCAGATCATCATAAAGGTCTTTATCCTTGTCTTCCTGTTGAGTAGACTGAGGAGGGTTGGTCCTGCTGTCTCAGAAGGAAGAAGTGGAGAAGGTCAAGGGTGAGGCAGGAGAACAGGCACAGGTGATGTCAATTTATGGAAATACACTGTAACTTCTGTCTGACTTTTTGCTTTTTCATTTCTCTAAAAATGTTTCTGTAGAATACCGATTCTTCTTCCACCATTTGTTTTCAATTTAGGGCCATAGTATGGAAGAGTCCATGCCATAAAAGAAGTCAAAAGGTCTTGAATGATTGGAACATTCCATAATAGGGGCTCTTTTCTGCATTAAAAACCTATTCGGGCAGATATCCTTTTCCACAATGATTTTCTTAATGGTACCTGGGAACTCTTCTGCTGCATCTTGGTCAGTATGTGTTTTTTTTCTGTTATCTTGGCATTTTTTAAGCCAAAATCTTTCTCTAAAATTATCAACCCATCCTTTGCTAGCTTTAAATTCTCCAGCGTTAGGTCCTTGACTTGCCTTTTGCTTTAATTTGTCATATAATAAATTTGCTTTTTTTTTTCAAAGCATATTGAGTGCATAGGTTTGCCTTTCTTATAGCAACACTGCACACACATAAAAGCTGCATTTTCAATACCATATAAGAAATTACTTCACAAAAATGTGCCAGGTCTTCCTGCCTGCTGGTATATCTGCCATGATGCGTCACAAAGTCTTTTTTTTTTTTTTACAATGGTCCTTACACTGGATTTATTTATCTTGAGATGGTGAGCCACTGAGCTGCAGACCTCAATTTATAGTACATGTCCAGCAATTCAACTTTTTCTTGTAATGTCATGACTTTTCTCTGCTTCTTGGGAGCACTTCCAGCATTACCAGTGGCATTTTGTGTGGGTCCCATGGTGTTGTTCAAGGCATTGCACTAAACACAATGTAAAATACATAAGGGACACAAGAAATCATTTTTTTCTATGATATGCAATTTCGTGGAGATACAAACTGTTCATAAAAAGATGATTAGCATCACCTGGCATTTTCAGCAGCTACAGCCCCTTGAGCTTACTGCAATAGCAACAGGAAGTAGCTGCAAAATTATTACAAGTAATATAGTATGCACTACAGTTAATTTTCTGCAGTAATGATTTAATACTGCTTCTTTATGTTTGTTTACATTTACCTGGGCAATAAATGGTTTCATGTATAGTCTGTAAGTATTTGTGTGTATAAATATTGATAAAGTTTAGCTTTTAATAATAGACTAGAGGCCCAGTGCACAAAATGTGTGCACTGGAGGGGGCATCCCACAGCCTGGCCTGTGTCCTCTCGCAGTCCTGGACCCCTTGCTCCTTACTGCCCACCTGCTTGCTGCTCCGTAGCACTGCCACGGAGGCAAAAGAGGCTCCCGCCACCACTGCTGCGCTCACCAGCCATAAGCCTGGCTTCTGGCTGAGCGACGCTCCACCTGTGGGAGCACACTGACCACCAGGAGGCAGCTCCTGCATTGAGCGTCTGCCCCCTGGTGGTCAGTGCACATCATAGCTACTGGTTGTTCTGGTCATTCTACTGTAATGGTTGTTTAGGCTTTTACTATATAGACTAGAGGCCCAGTGCATGAAATCCATGCATGGAGAGGGTGAGGGTGGGGTGTCCCTCAGCCCGGCCTACACCCTCTTGCAATCTGGGACCCCTCGGGGGATGTCGACTGCCGGGCTATTCCTGTAGGATCAGGCCTAAACCGGCAGTCGGACATCCCTCTCACAATCTAGGACTGCTGGCTTCTAACTGCTTGCCTGCTTGCCTGCCTCATCGCCCCTAACCACTCTGCATGCCTGCTTGATTGCCCCTAAGTGCTCTCCTGCCTGCCTGATTGCCCTTAACCACTCACCTGCCTGATCACCCCTAACCACTCTGCATGCCTGCCTGATCGCCCCTAACCACCTCTGCCTTGGCCCCCATAGCCATGGCTTCATCAGGAAGGATGTCCAGAATGACATCTGGAAGGTCGTTTGGCTGTCCAGTCTAATTAGCTATATTTTGCTTTTATTATTATAGATTTACTATATATATTTATAGTAAATAATAAAAATAAATTAGTACCTATATATATTTTATGCATTCATAACATGCTTAATGTTTTCTTAATTTTTTCATGTTTCTAGGCTACATAGTCCATTTGCAATTTTTTTCAAATTGTCTCAAATCTTCAAGAAATTTTTAACATTTTTATTGGAAAAATCTACATGTAACTAGCTCACACAGTTCAAACTTGTGTTGTTCAATGGTCACCTGTATTAGGTTACAAAAATATATTATCAACAATAATTTCACGCCCTAACCGGTTTGGCTCAGTGGATAGAGTGTTGGCCTGTGGACTCAAGGGTCCCAGGTTCGATTCCGGTCAAGGGCATGTACCTTGGTTGTGGGCACATACCCAGTAGGGAGTGTGCAGGAGGCAGCTGATCGATGCTTCTCTCTCATCAACGTTTCTGGCTCTCTGTCCCTCTCCCTTCCTCTCTGTAAAAAATCAATAAAATATATTTAAAAAACAAAAAAACAATAATTTCACTTTTTTTGTTTTTTACTTTTTTAATATGGCTACTAGAAAATTACATATATAGGTCACATATGTGACTTGCAAAATGTTACTAATGAACAATACTGTACAAGATATTATCTTTTAATATCTCAAAAACTTAAAAAACCTATGACTAAATTATTTTAAAAATATGTTTTTATTGATTTTTAGAGAGATAGATGGGAGAAGGATAGAGAGATAGAAACATCAATGAAAGAGGAACATCATTGATTATATGACCTGCATACTCCCTACTGGGGATTGATTCCACATCCTGGGCATGTGCCCTGACCAGGAATCGAACCAGAGCCCTCTTGGTTCCTGGGTTGATGCTCAACCACTGAGCCACACCAGCCAGGCTGACTAAATTTTTAGTTAGAATTTATAAATGCAGAAAGCAAGGCTGAGGTCAAACTGGTTAATAAATACTGCCTCTGACCCATACCTGCCTCTGTAGGTTTCCCTGTATTAGTTTTCTATTGATGCTGTAAAAAAATTACCACAAATTTAGTGGCTTCAAACAACAAATTTATTTTCTCATAGTTCTGGAAGCCAGAACTCTGAAATCCGTTTCATTAGGTTAAAGTCAAGGTGTGGGCAAGGCCATGCTCCTCTGGAGACTATAGGGCCGAACTTGCTCCCTGCCTTTCCCAGTTTCCAGAGCTGCACTCCTTTCATCCCTTAACTCATGACCTCTCCTGTCATCTTCAAAGCCAGACCTTTAACATCTTCAAATTCTCTCTGCTTCTTTTCTATTTTAAAGGTCTACAGTCCACTCTTAGAATTGACAGGTTGTTCCATGTTGCATGAACCCTGTAAATATGTTGTCTTTCTACATATTTGTTATGCTATAACTTTTTTCTTTCCTCCTCGGAGCTTATTTAGGTGGGTAGCTGTACAAAATCCTCTGAACCAATTTATACAACCTGGGGCTAATGCCTGAATCAACCTAGCCAAATGAAATAAAAACTCCCCCCCCCCCCTCAAAAAAAGTAAAAACAAAATAAAAGCCAAGACAATTATTTGCATTGGTATGTGTTCGATTAGCATCCAAGGGAGGATCTTGAAGTGTTGAGATCCTGCACTAAAGAATTGTTAGCGTTAGGGTACACACATAATGAAACCTTCCCCCCACATGATAGAATGAAATTGGTGGAGCCCAGGAGAGATGCTGTTAAACTGAAGATGGAGGTCCGGGTGAAAGTTCTCAGGAAGAGACTGAACAGGAAAGCACGGAACTTGCATTCAAACAATCCACCCTCAGACAATAAAATGAAACCATCTCCAAAGTCCACACGGAAGATGAGGCTCAGAGCCAATGAGTAATTCCCCTACGTCATGCCATATACAAAAATTAACTCAACATGAATTATAGAGATAAATTTAGGAGTAAAATCTATACAACTCTTAGAAGAAAACATGGGGATAAATCTTGGTGACCTTTGACAATAATTTAATAGCTATAACACCAAAAGCATAAGCAACAAAAGAAAAAAATAGACAAATTGGACTTTATCAGAATTTAAAAAAATTGTGCATCAAAGAACACTATTAAGAAAGAGAAAGATAATCCACCCACAGAATGGGAGTAAATATTGTAAATCCTATATACAGAATATATTAAAAAAATGTACAACTCAATAGCAAAAAGGCAAATAATTCAATTAAAAAAAGGACAGAGAACTTAAATAAACATTTCTCTAAAGAAAACATGCAAATTGCCCATAAGTACATAAAAATATGCTCAATATTATTGACTACCAGGTAAATACAAACCAAAAGCACAGTGAGGTGCTACTTTATACCCACCATGATGGCTATTATCAAGATAGATAATAGCAAGTGTTTTCAAGGATGTGGAGAAATTGGAATCTTTCTACATTACTGATGAAAATTTTAAATAGTGCAGTTGTTTTGTAAAAACAGTCTGGCAGTTCCTCAAATGATTAAAAATAGAGTTACAATTGAACATGATAATTTCATTCTTACGTATATATCCAAGAGAAGTGAAAACATATGTCTACACAAATGATTGTACATGAATGTTCATAGCAACATTATTCATAATAGCCAAAAGGTAGAACTAATCCTAAGTGTCTATCACCTGGTGAATGAATAAACAAAATGTGGTATATTCATATAATGGAATATTATTTGACCACAAAATAATATAAAATATTGATGTTACAATATAGGTAACCCTTTAAAACCTTATGCTAAATGAAAGAAGCTGGTCACAAAAACACATTATATGACTCCATTTACATGCAATAAACAGAGTAGGCAACTCTTTAAGGGTCAGAAAGTAGCTTTTTGGCTGCTTCAAGCTTAGGATGGGGAGGATGGAAGGAGAAGGAAGTGGTAGCTAATATGTACAGGGCTTCTTTTTTGAGTGATGAAAATGTTCTAAAATTGATTATGGTGATAGTAGCATAACTGTGGATACACTAAAAAAATTGAACTATATATTTTAAGTAGATAAATGATATGATATGGGATTATTTCATGAAGCTGTTAGAAAACAAAAACAAGAGTAAAACCTAACACATTTCACAAATCAAAAGATACTATAAAGGTAAATGAAAATGAAAACAAAGTTATTAAATTTTAGCCAGATATTATCCCATGCCAAAGCTCATGATCCCAAGTTCCACTCTCTCTCTTTTTTAAATGGAGGGGTGCCCGGCCGACATGGCTCAGGGGTTGAGTGTCTACCTATGAACCAGGAGGTCACAGTTCCATTCCCAGTTAGGACACGTGCCTGGGTTGCAGGCACAATCCCTAGTAGGGGGCATGCAGGAGGCAGCCTGTCAATGATTCTCTCTCATCTTTGATGTTTCTATCTCTCTCTCCCTCTCCCCTCCTCTCTGAGATCAATAAAAATATTTTTTTAAACATTTTTAAAAAGGGAGGGGTAATTAGAGATAACAATGTATTAATAACATACTAGTAAGTACTTTCCTTCTTCCCATTAAAACCACATAGAAATGTTGGATGAAATATAATTTTAAAATTTTATTACTTGGCCAATTCAAGAAAAGAAAAGGAAATCTTCATGTATGAGAATCAAAGGGAAACCTCAAAGCCAGAGATGTAACAGAAATTGACATTGGGGGTTTGCAAGACATATCATGCAGGGACTTGGCTGGCATTTGAGGAAAATGGAAACCTAGAAGCCAATCACCAGCTTAAACTTTGGAATTTCAAATAATTTTCTATTCTCAAAGACTAGAAACATTTCAACACTTTGCATGGTTCAATGGCAAGGAAACTTACTTGAACATGAGAAAAAAGATGACACCAGCAAGAAATTAAAATCTCAGTACTTCACCATCTCATCTATGGGTGGAGTCTGAATTTATATTAGTGTAAGGCCATGAAGCATACATTAATAAGGCTACCAAAAGCAAAACAAGCAAACAACAGCATCAACAAAAACTCTAAATCAGAGAAATCTATAGCTAACCTAGCAGAAGAAATTTTTTAATAATAAAATGGTTATACCATTTTTCATCATTTTTTAAAAAAGAATGGTTTATTGATTTTTTTTTAAGAGAAAGAGAGGAAGGGAGAAGAGAGAAACATGTTATGAGAGTGCAACACAGGTCGGCTGCCCCCTAGATGCCCCTTACTGGCGATTGAGCCCGCAACCTGGGCACGTGTCTTGATCTGGAATCAAATTAGCAGCCCTTTGGTGCATGTGTCCTGACTGGGAATTGAACCAGCGATCTTTTGGTGCACAGGGCGACGCTAAACCAACTGAGCTACACCAGCCAGGATGGAAGAATTTTTTGAAGCATTCTTATAGAGACATGAAACATCTCAGGAAGACCATATCTCCCTAAAGTTGATCTAATATAAAAAAAAATCCTATAAACTACATAAGAAAATAAGCTTCATGTAGAATGCAACAAGAAGAGAAAATAGTATCTTGAGAAATAACAATAATGGAATGATCTAGAATAAATATAAGCTAGGTATATTTGAGATATACCAGTACCAATCAGAGATTTTTCTTGTTGACAGGAATAACAACATTGGAAGAAAACAAAAAAGGAAATCTCATGAAGTGACTCAATGCTATTGTGGATGGGCCCTAATCCAATACTTCCAGTCACTGAACTAAGTGACTACCCTCTTGCAAGAATTTCCTCTACAAATTCCGGATAAATGGTAATTGAAGCAGAATATTGAAATATACCTTCCAATAAAATCCAGTTCTTGCTCCACATTCTAGGATACAGTGAAAAAAATGGAATCCTTCCTTTCATATGAGAACTTTTCCTTATTTGAAAATAGACGCCTATTTCCTCCTAAATCTTCCGGGTCAACCACTCTCAGTTCTTTCACTTTTTCTTACCAACATTTTTTGATTTTCAGATACTTTTACCAACTTAAGTTCTCCAGTACTCATTTCAGTTTGACAGTCTTTGACTAGGTAAGTTTAACTGCTGCAAATTTATTTTTGACCCTCACTCTGCTATCAAGTGTAATTATAATCCTCTTAGCCTGACATCATTCCCACATTCCCTCTGATCTGTGTCATCACTGATTGGGCCAGTTGACATATGGGACTTACTAACGTTTACCTCAGGGCTACAATAAAAAAAAAAAATGTAACATTTTTGAAAAACTCTGAACCTAATGCCTGTTATTTAACAAGTGCTCAATAATGGTAGCAATTATTAAAACTGATACTAAATATTGATCAATCTGAGTTTACCATGAAATTAATTCAGAGTGTGTAGAAACTTCAGAATCCTATTGAAAGTGAAAAATAAGCCCTGACCTGTTTGGTTCAGTGGAAAGAGCGTCGGGCTGTGGACTGAAAGGTCCCGGGTTCAATTCCAGTTGGGGGCATGTACCTTGGTTGTACATTTGATCCCCAGCAGGGGGCGTGCAGGAGGCAGCTGATCAATGTTTCTCTCTCATCGATGTTTCTAACTCTCCCTCTTGCTTCCTCTCTTTAAAAAATCAATGAAAATATATTTTTTAAAAAGTGAGAAAAAGATCTATTACCAGGTTGCTCATCTGAAAAAATGCCTTATTAAAAGGAAATAAACTGATTGAGGCCCAGAAAATGAAAGGACAGTGAATTTGGCAGAGCAACAAGATGAAGGGTCAGAGTAGAAAGAGGTAGATAGCAGAGGCAGGGGACCTAAAGAAGATGAGCAGTAGAGAAATAAAGTATGGGAGATTAAACAATTTCGGACACCTATCGTGTCACTTCATGTGGGGCTAAGTGCATTCTGGGTCATTTTTAAGCTTCCTCAGATTCAAGACTGTTTTGGACAGAAATTTGTGGCACTAGCCAGAAACCTCATCACCCAGTTCATTAACTGCCAGTCTTGGGGTATCATCCTTGCTCCAATGATCAAGTTAGCCTACTTATTTATTGTTCATATGCATGTCTCCATATTGGCCACAATAGTAAATTGAAATTTTTATCATGTCTACAGAAATATGATAATTCCTTGGATCAACCAACCAATTGGCAATAGACTACCATCATCATCGTCATCACCATCACCACCACCAACAAAATAAATCAGAAAATGAGGTTAGCCTGATATGATATGAGCTGCACTTCATGAACTTGATTGGTCTTATAATACCTTGCTTCTCTCACCATTTCTATTTGGTATTCTATTTCAGAACATATTATTCGTCTGAGCCATGGGTCACAAAGTCTTTTAGAGAATCTAGGGTCACCTTTCTAGTCTCTCCATTGAGCCTGTCTGTCAAATATCACACCTTCCTTAGTTCAACACAACTCCCTAATGGGGGGCACAGAGCACAATGACTTAGAGGATTTTCCTCTAACTGTATTAAGTCAGCACAGCTCCAGCTGTCCCAATTAAATGACATCTTTCTTTTGCTCCAAATATTAAAAAGTATTATTTTTCCTGGAATTTTCCTGTAAGTTTCAGCTTCTTGACATTGCCCATGCTATTCTGCCAGCAGTGGGGTACAGAGGAAAAGGTAACATACAAGATGGCTCACGGGTTGTGTTGGACATCCTCATCTCTAAAATGAGAATAGAAGTGCCCTCCCTCCCAAGCAATATGTTTTTTGTAAAGACCAACTAGAATAATGGTTGTGACAGAACACTACAATCTTAAAACACTAAACTAATGGTAAGCCAAATTATAACTTCATAGACATTCTTTCCTATGCTTCCCTATTTCAATCCTTTAAAAGGCATTTTCTCCCCAAGGTTCCGCATTAGCAAAAATTGCAAAAAGAATAACATTGTGTATTTTATCTGATGCTCTTTGTATCCAGAGGACTTTCATGCTTATTATCCCATTTAATCCCTATTAATATCCTGAAAACTCTTGTTTGTCCTGCCTGGTAACTGCCCCAAACTCGGAGGAGTTTCCTTTTAACCTCCATCAAAAGGGTGAACTTAAGGTCAGGGGGAAATCCATTTGATTACTAAGTTTACTCTAAGATCCGAAAAGCTCCAGGGACTGCTGAGTGTGTTCATCCTCCCAAGTCTATTTTTATTTCAACAGAGAGTTCCTCAACCCTTCCAGGCAGTGTGCCCGCCAGGTGGTGGGGGCTTGATATATTTCAGTGGAGAGTTTGTTCCCGAGTCCCTCAGGTCACTCCCTGTGAGCAGCTGCCTGGTTTTGCAGCTTATAAAACAAAGGCCATGGCGGTACTTTGGGAAACAAATCCATGCTGCCCCAGTGCCTGTTGCTAGAAATGAAGTTGCCAGTATCTCAAAAACATCCCTGTGAGCCCTGCCACCATAATCCTCTGATTCTAGAGTCTTGTCATCTAATATTTCACATTCCATGTTCTTTTCAGACATAAATTTCATTTATATTTTATCCTTTTTAAGGACAAATTAGATTTGTTCACTTACTTTGTATTAAACCAGTGGTTCTCAACCTTCTGGCCCTTTAAATACAGTTCCTCATGTTGTGACCGAACCATAAAATTATTTTCGTTGCTACTTCATAACTGTAATGTTGCTACTGTTATGAATCGTAATGTAAATATCTGATATGCAGGATGGTCTTAGGCGACCCCTGTGAAAGGGTTATTCGACTGCCAAAGGGGTCACAACCCACAGGTTGAGAACCGCTGTATTAAACGATTCCAAATTATGAATGGACAATTGTTTTAAAAAAAGAACAATCAGGAAAAATATATAGTCATTGGAAGATAGAAAAAATTTATCAGCAAATTCAGGCATGTGAATACAATGCCTGTTATATTCACTTTATGCACTTTCATATTTAATATTGATGATCTAGGAATAACAGAGTAAGTAATCAGATAAAATCAGCAAGCAGGATCAAATAGAGTAATAAAAGTAAGATGCTTTTAACATGCCCAATTCAATCCCATGACAATTCTGCTTTATAGATGAGGAAACCAAAGGTCAGAGAGGTTAAGTAAATCATCCATGACCACAAACCAGGAGGCAGTGCTACTGGGACCTGGACCCAGCAGTGCCAGAGTTGTCCTTGTCTGGTCAGAGTTGCCTTGTTAGACAACAAGATTCTCTGTTGTCCCATTTCAATGTAGTTTCTTTCCTTGAAAGTCACAAGGCCTCTTTGCTCCTCTAGAGGGCTTCTTTTTCTATTCTGTGCTATCATTGCTTATTATACTATCTATCCCTTCCCCACTCCCACTGGATTATGAGTCAAGGAAGACAGTGAAGCTGAAATTCATAGTCTACTCACATCAGCATACTCCATGCCCCCATGTGCCTAGACTGGCATCTGCATATAACTGGCCAGCAGTAAACACTTGATGAATGACATTTATCAACTTGGGAAAGGTACCCCACTTAAGGCCAACTAAGCCTCCAAGTGCCCCTTAAAAAGGAAGGCATCCACGCCCTAGCCGGTTTGGCTCGGTGGATAGAGCGTCAGCCTGCGGACTGAAGGGTCCCAGGTTCGATTCCGGTCAAGGGCATGTACCTTGGTTGCGGGCACATCCCCAGTAGGGGGTGTGCAGGAGGCAGCTGATCAATGTTTCTCATCAATGTTTCTAACTCTCTATCTCTCTCCCTTCCTCTCTGTAAAAAAATCAATAAAATATATTTATAAAATAAAATAAAACATATGTAAGACTTTAGCATTCATTCGATTTCTTCTAGAAGGTAAGTTCTCTATATCTGATTAGTACATTGTGATATTGGTTTGCATTTTGTGGAGTAAAATTACAAACGAGAAATAATTTAGTTCTAAAGAGGAAGCAAGAGAAATGGTCAGACAACCAAATCTGGGCGTGGGATCTGATGGCATGAAAGCCTTCATAGAAAGTTGCCAATGTCTGCACATGGAGTTCCAGGGGCATTTCCATCTTTTTCAGACTCCTTGCTTGTTCTGAACTTAGAATCTCTTTCTGGCTATTTTCCCAGTGGAATGCTAATCTCATTCCTTTCTTTATTCTATAACCCTAATGGCACTTGTTTTTTGTTTTTGCTTTTTTAATCTCTAGCTCAGTGACCGGCAAACCTTGGCTCAGGAGCCACATGCAGCTCTTTGGCCCCTTGAGTGTGGCTCTTCCACAAAATACCATGTGCGGGCGCACACATACAGTGTGATTGAAACTTCGTGGCCCATGCACAGGAGTCAGTTTTCCGCCTAGGCGAGTCTATTTTGAAGAAGTGGCGTTAGAAGAAGTGGGGGGTGTTGGTCAGTTGGGCGACAACGGGGAGATGCGGCGCAGGCGAGCCACGGATACGCAGTACGGGGGGGAGGCACGCGCGATTCATGCACGAGTTGAGGATGGGAGAGTCGGAAGGGGTCGCCCTCAGTGAAAGTACCTCAAGCAGATTGAGGACGTTTTTAGCGAAGGCCAGCTTAGGAGTACCCTAATTAAGTTAATAACAATGTACCTACCTATATAGTTTAAGTTTAAAAAATTTGGCTCTCAAAAGAAATTTTAATCGTTGTACTGTTGATATTTGGCTCTGTTGAATAATGAGTTTGCCGACCACTTCTCTAGCTTAAAGACTTCTCAGGCAATCATCATCTCTATTCAAATCTTGCATATCTGACCTTAAGTCAGGTTTAGTCACATAAGCATTATATTTTATTGTCTCGTGTTGTATATGGTAATAATTGTAAGCTTTTGAGGGACATTTTTCTCTTTCATCTTTTACACATCTCCTAGTAATCCTACACATCTCCTAGTAATTTGTGCAAGAGTAGGCCTTCCTTCCCCCGGCTGCCAGCACCGGCTTCCTTCTGGCACCCGGGACCCGGGCTTCCCTCACAGTCCAGGCTTCATCTAGAAGGTGGTCTGGAAGGATGTCTGGTCTTATTAGCACATTACACTTTTATTATTATAGAAATTTTGGCAAACTTCTGAGATCAAAAAGATATATCTAAAGGAAATACTTATTTCACCCTATTTTCAAGTTGAAAGCCCTGCCACCAGGTGTCTTTACTTCAGAAAATATGATTCACGACCACCTGAATTGAATTATTTGGAACATTAGTTAAAGCTGCAGATTCCAAGACCACCCTATTAGTCTCTAAACCAGCCGTGGGTAAACTACGGCCCGCGGGCCGGATCCAGCCTGTTTGAAATGAATAAAACTAAAAAAAAAAAAGACCGTACCCTTTTATGTAATGATGTTTACTTTGAATTTATATTAGTTCACACAAACACTCCATCCATGCTTTTGTTCCGGCCCTCCAGTTCAGTTTAAGAACCCATTGTGGCCCTCGAGTCAAAAAGTTTGCCCACCCCTGCTCTAAACCTTAGAGTCTACGGGGTTGGTTTCAGAAATCTGTTCTCCTAGCAGTTCTCATGTCTTTTAGAGCTTAGATCACCTCTTGTGGTAAACAAAGATAGAATTTCTTATGATTATGCATTAGGAATTTTGGTTGAGAAACAGTGCCACCAACTGTCAGTTTAGCTCATTTACCAGTCACCAATATTGTGTTCATATCTCTAGGTGTGGGAAAATGGGGTATGGGTTGAGAAAGGAGAGAAACAATTGGTGTATAATATAGTATCATTAATTAGGAGAAAGAGTTCTATCCTTGGAGTGCTTTCTGACAAATAGGTGTACTGATAGCATGTGGACTGTAGGAAGTAGTCAGACTCATGAGAGAGGTGAAATTCCCACACTTAGTACTGACCTCATGTAACTGGGAAGATAAAGTCTCTAGTCTGCTATGTCTCCAGTGTGAGAGGGGAAATTTCATAATGTACCCTGAGAAAGTTTACAAACTGATGAGGAAAAAAGGAGAGAGAGAGAGAAAGAGGGAAGGGGAGAGAGAGAGAGAGAGAGAGAGAGAGGGAGAGAGAGAGAGAGAGAGGAGGAAGAGGAGGAGGAGGGGAGAGGGAAGAGGGAGAAAGGAAGAAACAAAGAATAAAGAGGAAGGATGGGAGGAACCAATGAAACTGATCTGAATGCTCCAAAACCACCTTGAACACGTATTGTTCGATGTACTATTTTCCTGAATAATGTTTTTTTCTTCCTGTTGAATTTATTCCGTGCTTCTTAGCCATCTGTGGAGACAAAAGCACCACATTACAGGTAGAATGGTACAGTAGAAAGCTCATGCACATACTAGTCTGGATGCATCAAATACTACCTCAACTTTAACAAGTTAATCTAGCTTAATCTTGCTTTTTTTGACTTGCATATGGAAACAATAGTAACAACTATGTAATAGTGTTTTTAGGGATTAATGAGGTAATGCATCTGAAGCATTTCATATAGCTACTGAGTTCTAGTAAGCACATATGAAATGTTAGATTCATGATTCATACTAATAGCATGTATGTGAAATGACTCATGGTGA
The DNA here is from genome assembly GCF_000412655.1 of Myotis brandtii. Lineage (NCBI taxonomy): Eukaryota > Metazoa > Chordata > Mammalia > Chiroptera > Vespertilionidae > Myotis > Myotis brandtii. The sequence continues at coordinate 452,153 of NW_005355293.1, read as the reverse complement.
AGATGGCAGAGTTACTGAGAGAGCATGGGAAACGCTGGCGCCCAGTGGGCCCTCGGCCCAGTGAAGCCTTTCCGTTACGTTACTGCTCAAACTTGGAGGAGACAGGAGACTCCCAGCCCCACATCTGGCAACAATGCTCAGGAGAATGTTAAATGGCAGAGAAAATACTCTGACAAAAGTCTGTTTTAATGAGATATCCCATTAGCTCTGGCTGCTCCAAGTCAAGCTGCCTGTGTTGGAGCAAGAAAGCTAGTGGACGAGGTGGTTGGATCTTTCCATCTGAGGGGCTCTGGGTTCTCAATGAAGACAGCATTCCACGTGCCCAGGCAGTTTTGGTGCCTGCACGCGCTCCCATGTCTCCAGTGATACAAGATTTTCCTCCTAAAAAGAGAGTGGAGAATAACTACAGGCTCAATATGTCTTCTGATTTGCATCAATTAGAGAAAAGCTGACCAAGACCTTCCCACATGTGCAGAAACCCGTGGACAGGGCAGAGAGGGATGAAAAACACTGCTTTTCAAGGGATAGTTTTACCAAAGGCTCCTGTCAGCTGCTTGACTTCTTAATGATAAATAATTCATATATGTCACTGGCCCTCTAGTAAGCACATATGAAATGTTAGATTCATGATTCATACTAATAGCATGTATGTGAAATGACTCATGGTGAAGATGGCAGAGTTACTGAGAGAGCATGGGAAACGCTGGCGCCCAGTGGGCCCTCGGCCCAGTGAAGCCTTTCCGTTACGTTACTGCTCAAACTTGGAGGAGACAGGAGACTCCCAGCCCCACATCTGGCAACAATGCTCAGGAGAATGTTAAATGGCAGAGAAAATACTCTGACAAAAGTCTGTTTTAATGAGATATCCCATTAGCTCTGGCTGCTCCAAGTCAAGCTGCCTGTGTTGGAGCAAGAAAGCTAGTGGACGAGGTGGTTGGATCTTTCCATCTGAGGGGCTCTGGGTTTTCAATGAAGACGGCATTCCACGTGCCCTGGCAGGTTTGGTGCCTGCACGTGCTCCTGTGTCTCCAGTGATACAAGATTTTCCTCCTAAAAAGAGAGTGGAGAATAACAACAGGCTCAATATGTCTTCTGATTTGTATCAATTAGAGAAAAGCTGACCAAGACCTTCCCACACATGCAGAAACCTGTGGACAGGGCAGAGAGGAATGAAAAACACTGCTTTTCAAGGGATAGTTTTACCAAAGGCTCCTGTCAGCTGCTTGACTTCTTAATGATAAATAATTCATATATGTCACTGGCCCTCACAGAGTATTTTTTCCTACAGCCTCAAAGACAATGAAACAACAACAAAAAAGCCAGAAGGGGAGAGTTTTTTCAAATCACATCATCTCTATTATCTCTCCATCCTACTCTATCACAGTCATGCTCTGAACTTCATTGTAATCAACTGCAATATTATTTTACAAAAATATTTGTAAAAGGACACATATGTAATACCCTTTGTAATACTTTTAGCAATAAAAAAATATATTTGTAAATCCTTTGAATTGCTTCTCATGCCACATAATAGCCACATGTATTCAAACTTCAGAACCCAGCTCAAAGTCACCACTTTGGATATTGATGTTAAGCTGGTCATTTTAAAAAAACAAAGACTCAGGAAGAATTTTGTCCCTCCCCCATTCCCTGCCTCAGGAATTTAGATAGAGGGCCTACTCCAGGGTCCCATCACAGACAACTCTAGTTTGTTTTGGTTTTTTAAATATATGTATTGTTTATTAATTTCAGAGGGGAAGGAAGATGGAGAGAGAGATAGCAACATCAGTGATGAGAGAGAATCATTGATCGGCTGCCTCCTGAACACCCCACACAAGGGATTGAGCCAGCAACCCAGGCATGTGCCCTCACCAGAAATTGAACCATGTCCTCTGGTTCATAGGTTGACAATCACTGAGCCACACCTGCTGGGTGACAATTATCCTATATAATAAAAGCCTAATATGCTAAATGTCCAGTTGGCCAGTCGTCCTTTCAATCAAAGCATAATATGCTAATGATATGCTAAAGCCACTCAACCGCTCGCTATGACATGCACGGACCACCAGGGGGTAGATGCTCTGACCAGTAGGTTAGCTTGCTGCTGGGGTCCGGCCCATCAGGACTGGGTGAGACAGGCCGGACATGCCCTGGAGCCCTCCCACAGTCCCTCCCAAGCTGACCAACCTCCTGTGTCCCTCCCTGGACCCAATCCTGCAGTGAAGCCTTTCCGTTACGTTACTGCTCAAACTTGGAGGAGACAGGAGACTCCCAGCCCCACATCTGGCAACAATGCTCAGGAGAATGTTAAATGGCAGAGAAAATACTCTGACAAAAGTCTGTTTTAATGAGATATCCCATTAGCTCTGGCTGCTCCAAGTCAAGCTGCCTGTGTTGGAGCAAGAAAGCTAGTGGACGAGGTGGTTGGATCTTTCCATCTGAGGGGCTCTGGGTTTTCAATGAAGACGGCATTCCACGTGCCCTGGCAGGTTTGGTGCCTGCACGTGCTCCTGTGTCTCCAGTGATACAAGATTTTCCTCCTAAAAAGAGAGTGGAGAATAACAACAGGCTCAATATGTCTTCTGATTTGTATCAATTAGAGAAAAGCTGACCAAGACCTTCCCACACATGCAGAAACCTGTGGACAGGGCAGAGAGGAATGAAAAACACTGCTTTTCAAGGGATAGTTTTACCAAAGGCTCCTGTCAGCTGCTTGACTTCTTAATGATAAATAATTCATATATGTCACTGGCCCTCACAGAGTATTTTTTCCTACAGCCTCAAAGACAATGAAACAACAACAAAAAAGCCAGAAGGGGAGAGTTTTTTCAAATCACATCATCTCTATTATCTCTCCATCCTACTCTATCACAGTCATGCTCTGAACTTCATTGTAATCAACTGCAATATTATTTTACAAAAATATTTGTAAAAGGACACATATGTAATACCCTTTGTAATACTTTTAGCAATAAAAAAATATATTTGTAAATCCTTTGAATTGCTTCTCATGCCACATAATAGCCACATGTATTCAAACTTCAGAACCCAGCTCAAAGTCACCACTTTGGATATTGATGTTAAGCTGGTCATTTTAAAAAAACAAAGACTCAGGAAGAATTTTGTCCCTCCCCCATTCCCTGCCTCAGGAATTTAGATAGAGGGCCTACTCCAGGGTCCCATCACAGACAACTCTAGTTTGTTTTGGTTTTTTAAATATATGTATTGTTTATTAATTTCAGAGGGGAAGGAAGATGGAGAGAGAGATAGCAACATCAGTGATGAGAGAGAATCATTGATCGGCTGCCTCCTGAACACCCCACACAAGGGATTGAGCCAGCAACCCAGGCATGTGCCCTCACCAGAAATTGAACCATGTCCTCTGGTTCATAGGTTGACAATCACTGAGCCACACCTGCTGGGTGACAATTATCCTATATAATAAAAGCCTAATATGCTAAGTGTCCAGTTGGCCAGTCGTCCTTTCAATCAAAGCATAATATGCTAATGATATGCTAAAGCCACTCAACCGCTCGCTATGACATGCACGGACCACCAGGGGGTAGATGCTCTGACCAGTAGGTTAGCTTGCTGCTGGGGTCCGGCCCATCAGGACTGGGTGAGACAGGCCGGACATGCCCTGGAGCCCTCCCACAGTCCCTCCCAAGCTGACCAACCTCCTGTGTCCCTCCCTGGACCCAATCCTGCAGCAGTGGGGTCCCTCGGCCTGGCCTGCACACTCTTGCAATCCGGGACATCTCAGGGGATATCGTAGAGCTGGTTTAAGCTCGATTCCGCAAGCCAGGCTGAGAGATCACACTGGTGCATGAATTCGTGAACCGGGCCTCTAGTAGTTGAATATAAACTAGTGTGTGACAGACAGAGAGGGACCTGGCAAGGTCCCTCTGCTTAAAGTCCTTCCTGTGTCTCAATCAAAAGAGTGACTCTATTCTTAGTGTTTGTCCAAACATTTACTGTCCCCTGCAGTTCATTTGCCCTGTGTGCTGTCTTTTAGCCATGCCAGTCTCTAAACTTCCAGATACTTTACATAATCTACCAGATGACTCTTATGATTCATGCACATTCTGAAGTTACAAGAAAAAATACTTGCTTATACACCTTAGTTCCCAATATTTCAGAAGCAATATTCTAAAAGACCACAAGATGGGGGTATTCCTGCATACAAGCAAATTCTCAAAACAGTGCACTGAGCTCCCAAGTTTCAAGTTCTGCTTTGTTGTTTTTTTGTTTGTTTTTCTAAGATTTCTTTATTGATTAAGTTATTACATATGTGTCCTTATCCCCACATTACCCTCCCCATCCTCC